>NC_046982.1:12440161-12720161 GCF_009769545.1 Cyclopterus lumpus
CTCTCGTATGAAATAGAGAGAAAGCAAATAATTGGATTTCAGGCATTTATCAAAATAGTTTTAATCAAAATAATGTTCTGTCAATCTCTACTTCATTAATTTACATATCAATTATTAAAAAAGTTAACCATTGATAATTGCCTATTCAGTTGTCTCCACCTTCTCTCTACATATAAGTCCAAGTCAATATGGAGGCAAAGACTGAAAGCTTTCTGCAGGAGGTGAGCAGAGCGCTGGCATGGCAGCTGCGTTTGAAACACGCGAGTTCTCTTACAGTATTTGAGAACTCTGTGTTCTCATGCTAGAAAATTAGCTAGAAGCCACAAGAGTCTTCACTCACCATTCTTTTACTTTTAAGTTCCCTCCACATGCAATGAATGCCTTTGTAATGTTTGAGAAGGACAAGGACAGCCTAAATGTTATTGTGCTTCAAGACAATTGGAGCCCAGAAAACAGACTTGTGTTTCCTGTCGGAGAACCAGGTGGCCCGAGAAGCAAAAGGAATTATCTGCCTTGTTCTGTCCACTGAGTTCACTGTGAGGCCGGCGTTACATCGAGGAGCACAAACTAAGTCCTTCATTCTATCGAGCTACGAATCTCAGACGGCAGTCATTTAGTTTGAAAAGAGAGAAAAAAGAAAGTGGTGTAACTTGTCGTGAGATTATACGAACGGTTGTATGAGGAAACGTTGTTGTAGTTCCTTGTCATGTGTTAGATGTCTATGAGGCATTACTCATTCATTCATTCATGTGCAATATAAATACACTGTGCAATATAAGTCATCAGTTCAATATCAGGCATAGGAGATATTTAACTGCAGTTAAATGAGTCCTTCTACTTTTACTTTTGAAACTTTAAGCATATTTTGCTGATTGAGTAGGGTTTTTAAACCAAGACTTTAGCATTGTTCTATTGGTACTTTTACTTCAGTGATTCCACAATGAATGATTGTATTACAAACACACACAGTGACATCTTCTTTACTGTCAAATAGAAACCAGGTCAGCAGAGAGAAAAAAAAATCATTGAGCTGGACTCAAATTAATTGCAACCTCCCTGCAGTCTGCACTGTTTGTTCACATAATGCCACAGACCTCTGGGGGGATCAGGGAGTGTCGCCATGGCAATACATTTAGCACACTTACTCAGAAATGATGGAAGGACCTCTCAGGTTGTTGCTTCTTTGAGTTACCTGTTGGTGGAGATGTATGAGTGTGTGTATCTCCCCACAATGAGGCTTTTAGACCCAGATTCAGCCGTGCACACATTATTATCATAGGAGAAGCTCTTATGAGCCTCAGCGGGAGCACTGTCACCCCATAAGAAAAGATGGTCCTTTGAGTTGAAACAATTCATTGATCAATTGATCAAATTAAACCTAATTTGCTATCAATATTAATATATTTCGATGAAGAATAAAGCAAGGTTTTTAAAGATAGTTTTTCTAATTCTAGGTTACAAATTAGGGGTATTGGTGCTTTTTTTGGTTTTGTGAGACTGGAGGTTTTAGTTATATCAAAAGCAGCAAGTCATCACATTTGAGTTTTTTTAGTTTGTTTGCTTTAGAAAACAAAAAAACAAACCAGGAACAGTTAATTTTTTGTTTATTTACCAATTGTTTAATTGACAAATCATATTCTAGTCTGATCATAAGACATGCAGCTAAGGTGAAAAGCAGACTCTACTTGGGAATGTATGAATCGGTGAATGGGGCATGAATACAAATCAGTGAGGGGAAAGGATGGAGATGTAATGATATGTACAGGTATTTCTCTAAAAATATATCTCACACATCCTGACACACACAAATACACAAACACACACACAAATACTTGTTGCAGTCAGGCACGCTGCTTCCCATCACATTTTTTACCATCTTACGTGTTCACTTCCGTCCCTAAACCGCACATAATACTCCCTAAATCTCCCTTTGCTCCTCACAGAATGGAGGATAATGTAACACTGCAAGTCCCATAAGGTCGCGACGTCATCTGGAGTTAATTACCTTAAAAATCAACAGAACAGGGGTCTTTAAAAAAGCCCACCAGTCAATCCAATCAAATCCCTTTCATTCCTTCTCTTACTTTGAATAAACCTCACAGCTCTGGCACCTAACCCAACCCGCTGAGTGCCTGATGGATGTGAAGTGCACTGAATGGCGTCTTCTAAGGCAAATATAAGGAGGTGAGGTCATCAGGGGGTTGATTAAGTAAGCAACAGCCCATGTTTAAGCAGATTTAATATCAGAAAATGCTATTTCCCTAATTTAATCACATTGAGCTATAGGTTATAGTACCGAAAGAAAGCATTGGGTTTTTGCTAACTATACACACAAGTTAAAATGTTGAATTAACAGTTAGAAAGACGAGTGAGGCAGAAGAACGAAATAAAAAAGTTATTTCATATCAGTTGAAAGAGTTGAAATCAGAGAAATGTGTCTGACACCTACAGTAGATTCACTGGTGTGTGGGTGTAACACAATCACACAGACCCCTGAGCATGTTACCAACCAGCAACTACACTAAATAATAACTCTTACACATTTATGTACTAGATTAACACTAAATGAACAGCACTTAATAAAAATAATAACACAATTGGGTATTATTTATTAAGAGTTTAACACTCGTAAAAGGGGTTTGTGGCTGTCATTTTAATCAGATTTATTTGGCAATGACCAGACAACCCATCAACTGTTGCTGAAGTGTGTGACATAAGCTTCTTCTTTTTTTATTGAGACCCAGTTTAAGCCAATGGTACGAGAAGAAGAAGAAGAAGAAGAAGAAGAAGAAGAAGAAGAAGAAGAAGTTTGAAGCTACTGCAAACAGCCGGTTAGCGTTGTTTAGCAGAGCAAATACATGGGAACAGAGGCAAACAGCTAGCCGGGTGCAGTTAGAAAGATTAAACGTGTTCATGAGTTAGCTTTAGAGCTTTAGAGGGGCCCAATTTCTAATCGTTTCAAACTTACTCGTGGACAACACGTTAACTTGACAAATGGTTTGGAGTTTTCCTCAAAATCTGTAACTCTTGTCACTGTTACTTCCCCTGAAGCCATGTCCTAAACAACTGAAGGCTGCAGCTGGAGAATTACAAGTACAAGCCACCTACATGCATCACCTGGCATTAACACCCCAGAGATCCTCCAGTTGTATAGTCTATGTTGTCAATTTCCCTCAATTACATGTTTTTCAATTATTTGTATTATTTCAAATGGTGACAAGACAGAGTTTTATATTTTTTCTGGCTTACTCAAAATGGCAAAAAAAAAAAATTCTTTTACAATATTCATGAGCCTCTTAGATCTTCAAAGCCTTTTAAGAAGAACATGTGGCACAACTTCTGGCAAAAGCTGGTGGAAATATCCCAAGCCAGAAAACACACTTACACTGAATTCAAATCAGCCTGATAGGCAAGACAGGGGGAAAGAGAGTGGTTTTGATTCATCCGGGCACGCTTAACACTCCAGAAATTAATGCTAAACAACATCTTCATGCATCAGTGAAGCCGTGAACGCATCCCAGCTCATCACTGGCATGTTTTTGCACGCAACAACGTTTTGTTTGTCTGTTAAGAGTCTGTAAAGTTTCTTATAACAGCGAAGTGAGTGATTGACAATTATGTTTTCTTTTCAGGGCATCCTACTGTGTGTGCAGAGGTTCCAAGTTTAAGTATTTCATGGATCCTCTTTGGTCCCTTCACACCGACTGTCAAGAGCTTCAGAGACTGAATTCTCCGGAGATAAAGAAGCAAAGAACTGGTGAAACAAATCAGTTACACTTCCTCTCTCCCTGATCTCTCCCAGCTGACTGGTGCTCCTGTCAGAGGACGAGAACGAGATGAGGACTCCTCATTCAATATGACACTGTGCATACGGGATGTGAAGGATGCATTCAGGCCACACTCACTATAGCCGCTGCTCGAATGTTGCATTGCAGCATTTTATCTTCCACGATTTGACACTGACGGGGTAGCAGCGAACCTCAAATGTCTCCAACGGAGGAAATATTAGTTGTATTCAGATGCGTTACCTTCTGCCTTATCAGGCTAAAGAGAAAGACATCTCTCGAACCAAGTCTCAACTTTTAGTTCCTCCCTGGAAAAAAGATATGTCTGCATAAGAGAATGTGTGCTTTTTTTCTTCTTTCCGCTTCTTTCTTTTGAATGACAGCCAAATGCATTACAAGGGAATAAATGTGGACTGAAATCGTTTTACATTTTTATACAGTCTGAATTTACGAACTGTACGCTGCATGCAGGTACAGGGTTATTTTCCCTTTCTCTGCTGATATGTGAGAACATATGCAGCATAAAATGTGAGGATTTGTGAAAATGCTGCTGTGAATACCATAAAAGCTGAAACAAAAGTGCTAAAATCACTCAATGACTGAGCCTCAGGAGGATTTTACAGCAATAATGATTGCAGCTAACCTGACTGCTAGAATTTAGTTTAATAGTCGGTTGTAGACAAACAAAGCACTTTCATTATAACAAACATAGAAAGACTAAATAATATGCTCTTGGTAATCACAACATATTCAAATAAACTTGTGGAGGGTCAAACTGCATCATGACTAAATGGTGTTTAATCACAGAACACAATGAATTAAACTCAGAGAAGTAGTGAAAATAGGCCAAAAAAAGAGCTCAAATATTGCTGTGTATTGATTTATTTTCTTGCAAAGAGAAGAGAAGATTGATGACACTCTTCACAATGTCTGTGTGATAAAGGAAGCTAGAGGAGCACTTGAGCTGTGACCTGAAACATTGGGAAACATTGAGCTTACATGTATCTCTGTCCAAAGGTGAAACATCCACCTAAGCAGCTCTCTAATTAACACTGTATGTCCTATTTTGTCGAACAAAATGTAGCGTGAAACCAATACTTTTTGTTTTACTGTGACAGAGACAAGCTAACCGCGATGTTTCCTCATGCTTACAGATCTTTATCCCAAAGCTAAACTAAGGTAAGCTAAGGATCCTCTAGCTGTGGATTCATGTTTATTACATGGAGTTGTATCAATATTTATACAAGCTTCTTTTTTGTGACAGCCAAACAAGGCAAGAAAGGGGTTGGCGTAAGCAGGTGTAAGGGTTAGCAGGTGTAGGCGTAAGCAGGTGTAGGGGTTAGCAGTGGTAGGGGTTAGGAGTGGAAGGGGTTCGGGATTCAGCCCCTCACCCGGGGCTGGATACTGGTATGGGAATATTAACGGAGCCAAACCTGCCAGATTTCAAAGAGATGTTGTCCCTGTGATGGCATATTGGAATCTGGTCTGTATTTTGTGTTCTTTTGTTTGATAAAACAAATAAAATTGAGATAAGTGTAGCCAACTAGTGTAAATTAACATGATGCCGTGGGTTGGTTTTCCTCCGGTCCGCACCAGTTCTTTAAGCTGTCACGGATTTTTAGAAACAGTCTAAATGTATAAACTATGCTTCTGCTGTTATGCTATCGAACATGTGAGGAAGAGCCGAAATGCTCCTGTGAATAACATAAACGCTGAAAATAGTGCTAAAACAACTCAAGGACAGGGCCAAATATGCAAAATATGCAAAATCACTAAATATTAAATTAAAATAAGAGTGTAGAGAGTCAAATTGTATTATGACTCAATTAAATCTAATCACAGAACATAATGAGTTTAACACATACGCTATAAAAAAGAGCTTTGTACATATTTTTGAGAGTTAACATTAGGTGGCTGCATAATAACAACGTGGTGCGGCCACCGATGTCCTTTTTAATAATACTTTCTCACCCTTGTTCATTTTTTCGCTGCTCCCTCTCAGCCATAAATTACTCAACTAATGCCCAAACAGCAGCAGCTATTGTTGAATTATTCAAGACCTCAATTAGCAATTAAGGGCTTAATGAATAGAGGTCCTTGCTGGGCCGTTCTGCTCCCAGCCCACAGCAGCCCAGAGGAATCTAATCTCTCCTTTAGGACTTGTACAGTAAATACTAGCTTGCTGTGCAGAGCAGATAGAGAATAGCTTGCCCACATATGTTGCCTTGCAGTTTTGAGCCCTGTTTACTGTATGAACCTGGAATTTCTGTGGATCATAACAAGGGACGATGATTGTCAAGCACTATTCTTATATTTTTCCTCTCCGTTCTTACACCTCATTCATTACCTTCTGCATAATACCTGTCTTGAGTTGGATTTGAAGGACAGGGAAATGCCAACAAAAGGAGAGCGATACCGAAGCAGAGAGTGTAATAAAAGGGGGTGAGATGCAAGGAGGGAATGAGAGAACTTTCAAAAAAAGACGTTTGCAATGCCAATCATCTTCAAGGAGCTTAGGCCTCAGACCAGAATTTATTTTAAAGATGGAAACTACAGGCATTCATCATGCAGTAGGTAGGTAGCGTATAAATTATCACTGTGACTCTATTCTTTTATATTACTATTCTATGAGCCATTGTCTATTCATATATTTCCATACCTGTAATGAAGTGCAAGGCCATGCCTTACATGTGAAACCCCACAGGTATACATTTATACAGAACTCCTGGAAAGAAAATACACTCCATTTTCCACCATCCCCCCATGTGAAGGTATGGAGGCTCACTGAAGCAGCAGATGGTAGAAGGTAGATGATCACCTACCGAAAATGAGTCGTACCATAATCTGATCTGAGCAACGTATAGCCTCGACCTGCAATGACAGCAGGAAGATAAAAGCACAATGTGACCTATACAGTGCAATTGGATGAAGCCATATCTCTGGAAGACATTTTATCTTGCATCTTATAATAATAGCAATGCTGCTTATCGCTGTAATCGGGGCATTTGTGCGTCCTTTTATTACATATCACAAAACCTGATCTTTAAGGTCACTGCGTATAATGTGTGCAACTTAAAACTATTTGCACTGTCAGCTTTTGTAAACAGTTACAAAAGGGATACACATATAAAGTTATTGGGTAACTTTGAAGGCAAACATGCCATAGATGTTCCTTCACTGATTCCATGTTGTTTTAGGGGAACATTTTAACCTTGTTTTTCTTACCAACTTTTTTGCTTCAGAAATTCTCTATTGCATCATTGTGTATCACGCCTCTGCCTTCTGAGCGCTCTCAACATTTTATATTTTTAACTTATTCTGAGAATTTCCTATCCTCACACTGCGAAAGAAAAACTCAGAACGAAGGATCATACATCAATATGTGTATTTGAAGAAAGTGTGAGAAAAAGACTCCACCTGCAGTTGTTGCAGGGAGGTCCAGAGCTCCACACAAGGGCATATGAACATATGCCATGCTTTCCCATATCTCTTGGCGCGGATATATTTCTCCATTTCCTTAATTCTCCTCTTGTGTGACTGCCAAATATAGCTTTCGCTCCACTAAGCTAAAGTAACTGGGTTACTAGAGCTGTGAATAATTAGCTGTTTCTGCTTTATGGCACTATAAGGCTGTGGAGTGAGGCTTATAAAGTCATTTGGATTTGCAGGGTGAATGGTTAAAAGTAAAAGTGGGCAAGAGGCCGCACACATGTGGAGGATCATTCAAACAATCTGCAGTCTGGTCTGCTAATGAACATTACAAGTAGTAAAGTGTATAACACACATATTTTGTAAACAATTTGACACATGAGTGAATACACGCTACATCTAAACTGGTAAACACTAAATAATATGCATTTAAATGCAAATAAACATCCTCTGTGATAGAAAGATCCATTGGCTCTTGTTTAGTTTCTATATTTTCTTCACAGGCATTTCATAACAGGTGTGTTCACGTGATAAAATATACATCTGTAAAGCTCACAATATCTAATTTTATCAATTCTTTTGTAAGAAAGATAATTTGTGGCCATACAAACAAAACAATACAAATAACTGCTCTATACTATACATGTGATCTATATAAACACTTTAATTAAAGGATAACGCTACTGAAATTGTATATTTTGTTAAAGTGGATAAATACCATAAAAAGACCTAAATCAACAATGCGTAAATGCAACTCCTGATACTGTACGACTCCCTCAGCTTGTCTGAAGCTGATTGGTTCCCACTAAATCCTTACAAACAGGTTTACAAATGTTGGGGACTATTTTCAGCGGTGGATTAATACATAGTTGATACCCTTGTAAGTAAAAACAGCAACAGCATGTTGGACTTAAAATAAACTACAGTACCCATGGTTCATCTTAATAAAACATGTCTTTTCCTGGATCCTTGGTGTCTCTTTTACTTCTCTGGTCGCTAACTTGTTTTCTTCTCAATCATCTCAAACGCATCAGGTGTGTTTAAGAGTTACAACTGGCTAAACTTGGTGGGAAACTGTGTCCGATCAGAGCTGGTAGTCTATTGGTCCTAAGGACAGATACAGGAGAACATTCCTGCTATTAGACTTTATAATAAATCATCTCTGGCCAGATCCACCTCAAATTGAACAACAACAATAAACCGTTGAGACAGCAAATACACTAAATATCATCCACACACCAATCTGTGATCCTAAAATAAATTATTTTCTCAAATCATGATTCCTATTATTTTTAATTAGCTGAGTCAATATTGTCATGGACCCCTGGGTCAGACAGGAACCCTGTCTAATCAAAGGCAAAACCAATTGTTTAAGCATGTTGAATTGAGGCGTTTAAAATGGGTTAACCGTAACAATATTACATTACTCGTGGAATAATAACGACATTCATATATGTTTTTGTTCATTCAACTCCTTGGTAAATGTGGCTTTGTGAGCACACTTTAAGTGTTCCTGTTATTTGGTTGAATAACAATACAAATACTTGTTGTATACCTACATATCCATCCTTACTATATATATACAATACACTATATGTATATGTATTTCAATTATATATATTATATATACATGGAACTCGTTCAGAGAAAGTATTATCTTATCGAGGGTGAAACCTCTTTTCCAGCCTTTTCAATGGGGGCTAAAGAGCTTCAAATAGCTCAGAATAAGAGGTGTGTGCTGGAGAGGGCAGGGGCTAGTGAGTGAGTGGAGACACTTTACTTCCAAGCAAGAATCAGAGTCAGAGTAATAAAGTGTTGGCAGCTGTCCATGGTGCTGAAAGCCACCACTATTTCTGTGAATGGGAAATAAAAAGAGCTGGCCGTGGTGCTGAAAGACTGGTGCTGATCGGTTAATGGCACGTCTCACAACAGAACTGAGCATCTGGTGCATGCACATATCGTTGTTTATCCAAACGGCTGCTTTCCAGTGGCAGAAAAGACAGAGTCTGTATTTAAAAAAATGTTGAATATGACTAATGCCCTCGATGGACTGGCGGCCTGTCCAGGGTGTCCCCTGCCTTCGCCCTATGTCAGCTGGGATAGGCTCCAGCGCCCCGCGACCCTAATGAGGATAAGCGGTATTGAAAATGGATGGATGGGATGGATGGATGGATGGATGGATGACTAATGCAAGCATAGAACATAGCGTACAGATCCAAGAATAAGAGATCTAATAGGGAGCAGTGGGTATTACCACATGCATAATGTAACACAGAACTGTTCTATGTGAAGCAGATATCACATAGTGTGTGCGCTTGTGAATTTAAACACAAAGAAACTCACTCTTTCACACGCACTTACACATGAGCATGCCCTCATCTTTTGTTGTTTTTGTCTGACTCCCTCATCTGTTTTTCTCTTTGGTTATCTTTCGCTTGCGGCGATATAAAAAGAGAAGCAGTCCCCCAAATCAGTTCTTTGACCTATAGTCTGAAAGCTGGAGCAGCTCTAAAACGTTTTTCATCCGTGTCTCAAAGAAGATGGACTCCGTGGTGCGTGGCTTCAAGGCAGCCCACATGGTACACCTGCTAGGGGTCAATGATCATCCCGGCCCACGGATGCATAAAGACAGGCCTCGACTGGACAGAGACAGATTACTGCCCGGTCCAGAAATGACGAGCAAAACTTTATTCCTACCGTCCTCCTCTCCTCTCTTAGTGATTCAGTGCATATAGGCATGGCTATTACAGAGCCAGCATCCCACCTCATCCCCAGTGAGAGATAAGTATTGTTTGCGTAGCAGCACATTTCATGCTCGGCTTCCCCCACCTGTTCCCTGACCTGCAAAGTCTGAAGGCTGGAATAGCTTGTCAGATGCCTTCACCCATATCTTTCCAGGTTGATTGAAAGGAGGTTTTGTCTTGTGAATGTTTTGAAAGCATTTCTTTTCAGCGGAGCACAAAGAAAAACTTTGGCCGCTGATTTTAAAGAGGGGGTCATTTAAAAGGGTAATGTCACTTTTCTTTTTGTCTGTTAATTGCAGTAGAATTTGTGCTTTATAATTTGTCGCCTGCAGGCGTGCGGTTGAGTTCTGGCTGCATGTCAAGGTCAAACTACTAATCAAATCTATCAGCCTGATTTGCATAATTGAAGGGCTGCACATTTTTTGCCTTGGCCATAAGGACCCCATCCAAACCTCCCCGTCCTCCATCGACTCATTCAGCCAGTTTAAATTTCCAAGCTTCTCTGTGTGATGTGAGTGTGAGTGGTTGCCACTTATCACTCCCAAAACGTTATGAGGTTTGTGTGTGAAGAGAAGAGAAAATGGGTGGAGGAGCACAGCTGTGTCTGGTTCAATTGGCAGGAATCTGTTGTTGCTTCTCTTTTGTGTTGCACAGCATGTCATTTGCATTCATAGACTTGTTTTACATTTTCCAAAATAAGAAAAGCCAACATGAATATTGCATTCTGTGACATAAAAAAAAAAAAGAAATCACATTCATCAATTCATTAGTCCTCAAAAGAAACAGGAACTTGGGTTTAGGATGAAACATGTCTTTAATTGTGTCATGCTGTTTGATGTGTGTTTCTGCTCAGTTTTGAAGACACATCTACTATATTAAAAGATCTAACACTATTTGACAGTTCAATAAAAATCCAGCTTTGTCCAAGATATCCGTTTTGCAAAACAAAAAGTTTCCATTTAAGGCTGCATAAAGAAGTACGAAGAAAACACCAAAACAAACTCCAGCAAAGTGAAATGTCTCACCTATTAGAAAAGCAAAATCCTCACAGGTGAAAATCAAAACAGTTATGTGTGCGCCCTCGGAGACGTCTCCAACACCAGAGAAACACTGCAAGATCAGGGGAACGCACCAAAACCAAAATCACACCAAAACAAGCCATGACGGAGGAGAAAAAGCGTGAAAATAAGCAAAAGGTGGATTATAACAAGAGAGCCCGTAAAGAAAGCTGCTTCGGAAAGAGAAGAGGAAGAGAGAGAGAGAGAGCAGGGGGGTCGGGAGGAGGAGGGAGGGGGGGGGGGAGAAAAAAAATCAAGAGCGTCTGCAAAGCAGGTAGGGCTATTTCTCAGTGGTTGTCGCGGGAGCAACAACACTCAGCATCCAAGATTTAAATCACTGCATGCAGAAAACGAGAAAACGTTTCCCCCATGTCGCAACACCAAGTCAAGAAAAGCAAGAAAAAGAGGATAAAAATATGCTTAAGAAAATGCCAGTGGAAAATGTACTCACCGAGCGGGAGTAAAAGGGTTCAATTAAAAAGAAATTGGGCGTATAGCGGTGGTGGACTGGTGGTGTGCAGGCTTGTGTACACCGAGGCTCTGCGTCCCCTTTGCGCTCTCTATCGCTGCCGGTGGTTGAGTCACGTGACTCGGGATTGGCCAGAGTTTTTGAATCATCGAAGCTTTTCCCCCTCTTGTATCTACACGTGAAGGCATTCAGTGCTGTAATGGATAGAAGCCTCGCTGGTAATGTCATTGATTTTGAAGAGTTTCTCAAAATAGGGTCCGGGTGCTACCCGGGGTCATTGCGTTGTCCCAAGAGGGTTCCTATGGATTATTATTAAAATATGGCTTTCCCTTCTTAACTGAAGTGAATAAATCCAGTCTGATTGTTTTTGAATAACAAATAAGTCACACACCTCTGTGTGAAGTAATATTGTATAGGTTACCTCCTTGTGCATTCTTATATATAATATATATATATATATTTTGGGATCATTAATATAAAAAGGTTTAAACTGTTTGAACTGTTGTCACATTTGGTCAGTGACATGTTCAACCTGGATTGAAATAAGCCGTCAGTTGGGCAACAACATTCCAGATATAAAGAATAATAAAAGTTAGACAGTAAGACGATAAATAAGATAACAAAACAGAAACAAATGTATTTTCTTAATTGATCTTACTTTCTTTTCATCTTTTTTGTTGTTGTAAATAAATCAAATTGTAATTACTGTATACTCTAACATCTAATTTTTTTGTTTAACTGATCAGTTCAGGATAATATAAATGAGACGTTCCTTTGTCGGTGCCGTCTAGAAAAAACATTAGACACATTTTCTGGAGTGATATTGCTTTGTTTAAGGTACTATGCAGGAGGGCTCCAGAATACAGCCCAGCGACCACGTGCTGCATTACTGCAGTGAACGTGAAAGCCAAACCCCAGATTCACTCTGGTTTTGGAACGAGCTTCCTCTGCTCGCTATATTTGTGGGTTTTTTTGTCTCTGTGTCTGACATTTTCGTCTTTGATACACGCTTGCGCATTCATGGGGGCGACACACACCAGGTGCCCAAAGGGAGGCAGACAGAAACATCTCAACACAGCAAAATAAAATACACATCTAGAGGGTGATGATTGAGAGGGATTCTTTTTTCAAGGAAAACCATAGTATACCTTTAATGTTTGATTGGCATATAAATAACACTTAAGTGAAGGGAACGATTGGGGTTTGGGGTTAAAATCAGTACTTAGTTAAGGGAAGGATTGTTGAGATTGTACTCAACAAAGTATAATGTGGGAGAACAACAAACAACAACATTGCTACAAGGAAAAGTACAGCAGGTCGATTTGACCCTTTGCCTTAGTTTTCTCTGCAAAATAAGTTTAACACTTGTCTGACAACTTCACTATGTCTTTTTTTTGTCATTGCATTTCTATATCCCAGCAATTAACTTGGTGAACTTAATGGTATCACAAGTGACAGAAATGATGGCCAGAACAAGTTAGAACCCAATTTACCAGAATTATCTCTAATGACAGTACCACATTCACAGCATTAAAGGGAATATTTTGCTATCAGCATGTCTCTTGTTATAGCTACTTGTGGCTCATCATGCTATTTACATAAATTAATAAACTAATAAACCAATTATCATTGCTAAAGGCTGTTATTGTTCACTGCACGGTTGAAAAAGGATTCCATATATCACCACAGCTCCAAAGTCTCGGTGCTCGCTCATTAAATACTACTTAACGGATTAATTAACTGACTTTATATTGAGTTTCATAAGAATATTGATCATCAATTTGGATGTCAATGCTTGGGGCAGTTCTTAACACAGTTTAAAACTCAGTTAATCTTGGGCAATGAGTTTCTTTAGTTGAGAGGCAATACTGCTTGAGAATCTTCCAAAACATTAAAAGAACAGTATGTAACATTTAGGGAGATGTATTGGCAGAAATTAAATATCATATTTATTCAATACTTTAGTGTATAATCACCTGGAAATAAGAACTGCTGCCTCGTTTCTGCAGTAGCCCAGAACGGACAAACCAACCTGCTTCAGCTTCCCAACCATGGTTGCAAAACACAGGGGGGAAGCCATTGTTTTGGTCATGGGAAACCTCTGTTGGTCTTGAGGAACTGCAGCATTTATTTCTGCGCAAACTGCAACTTCTGCTGTAAATTCCCTTGAAATCCTCAATGCTAAACTGTCTCTCGTCGGCCCTGCTGCTAATCCAATAAACAAACAATCAAAACGTACACCCTGTGCCTTCACCGTGATTCCTTGTCCTCTGATGTTGGACAGACTGGACGCTACAGTGACTCACTGTCGCCTCTCAAGGAACAAGTGGTATTACAAAGAAGGTCGTCAACACTGTAACCGCTTCACATTCTGTTGATAATGTTAGTTCATTTTTTTATTCGGTTTATAAACTAAAATGTGGGCCAGATCTTACACGTTACACCTTTAGGGTAACTGCAGGACAAAGAAAATGTACGTCCTGCAGTGTATTCTGGTCTCGAAAATGTAAGACTCAAGGCTGGCTTGTCATCACGGTTCATTTTATCGTTCTCTGTAAGGTTGACAGATCCAGGGTTTCTACCCATTCTCGACGGAAACAGGAGTGGTCATGCCGTCAGGGAGGAAGAGAAGTGTCTGTTGCTGCTGCAGCATCTGCCGGTCATATGAGCAAAGGGTCTGTATGGATCAATGGCTTCTTAAGGGGCTGATAGGCAGAGACGGACAGATGTGAAGGCGGCACACTTCCTACCTTGATCCTCTGTTTTCCTCTTACAAGGATAGATTCTAGCACAAGAGCAGCATCCATCAGACATGTTTTTGTTCTCTTGTGAGTTTGCGGGGTGTGATTTAGGATGGTGTTAAAATCTCCCAATGTGTTAAAAGGCTGTTGTTTATAATTGTTACAGCCAAATGACTTGGAGCCGGTAGCATTTGCCATTTGTAAGTTCAAACTTTGCCTTGTTAGGATGTATATTTACTGAATGGAGATTTACACAACTAGCTATATGGTTTGTGTGTAAAGTCCTTTACGTTCTGAGTAACCACTGCTAGTTTTTAAACTTGTGATTGACTAAATCTGGTTCCACCATTAACCTAAGTAAACCTTTGTAAATGTAGGAACTTTGTTTTATATAGGTATGCCATGCATATATAGAGAAATATGTATGCAGTTTAGAATGAGAGGAAAATGTATATATTGAAACATTTTGTAAGGGAGCTAGATGCTAACCTTGTCTGTTTGACATTTGGTGCCAGCCAGGTAGCAGATAGGGCTTTTTTTGTGAAACAGCCACCTGTTGCGACCCAAAACAACACTATGAGAGCAATGAGAGTGAACAAAAAACAGTACATTTGTGGCCAGAAAATCAAAACATACTAAAAGATGCCAACATGCTCTTCAGAGTTGAGGGAATATGCAGAGTCAGGTGATAATAAATTAAACTAAGAGGTCCATAAAGTAGTTGTAATTATATCTGCTTTGATGATCAGCTGATTTCAGCATAGCATGGTGGCCTCATCAGCCCTGGTGTGGGAATGTGTGGCCTGCTATTCCTCCAGCAACAGATACAAATATTCTGGGACTTCACTCCAGGAAAAAACAAACCTAAAAAATAAAAATAGAGTGACACTTTCTTCTGCTCAGTGTCACACGCAAGTCTCCGAGCAGCTGCCACTCCAGCACAGTGTGACCAAGAAATTCGGTATCTGTTCATCTCCATCCAACTTCGCCCGGCCCAATACACATTGGTGATTCTCTTACTGGGATCCCAAGCTCTGTGGGAATAGTCCAACAGTATCTGGCATGCAGCTCATCTTAGCTGATACTCTGGCCGACACTCCCAGCTCAGAGAAGGGGGCAATTGCAGACAATGTGTGTGTGTGTGTGTGTGTGTGTGTGTGTGTGTGTGTGTGTGTGTGTGTGTGTGTGTGCGTGTGTGTGCGTGTGTGTGAGTGAGTGTGTATGTGTGTGTGTGTGTGTGTGTGTGTGTGTGTGTGTGTGTGTGTGTGTGTGTGTGCGTGTGTGCGTGTGTGCGTGTGTGTGTGTGTGTGTGTGTGTGTGTGAGTGTGCGTTATGTCTTCCTTGTATAACCTGATTTATTCCAAGTCTCAGGTCGAACCCTGTGTCTGCACTCAGCTCTAATCACAGTGTGGAACAGGACATGTAATGCAACGTTAATGGCAAAGGGCCTGATGCTTGGCCTACAACGTCACCTCGTAGAACACGAGTAGTGCATTAGCAGCAGGGATTCACTATCCTCACACTGATTGGAGCCATTAAATTCAATTCAGGACATGTCGAAAGGGAAGTGAATGCGGGTAGTGGAGTGGTGTATACATGTAAACCAAATAAGCTTTATACTGGTAAAATGATGTCAGTATTATTTAAGGTCCTCTGTGGGATTTTTTTTGTTTAACTCCTCATTTTTCAAGCATTTATTTGCATACACTGCCATTTTATACAGAAATCCCGACGCAAAGAAAGGTAAGTTGAGTGTCTGCGAGATTCATGGAAATGCCATTTGTGCTGCTTACTAAAAAATAATGATGAACCAAAAGGTCAATAACAGATACCATGTATGCGTGTGCTTTTTGCTTGCATGTCTGAGAGTGAGAGAGTGTGCATGTTCAGATCATGTGTTTGTCCGTGCATCTGCCCGCATGCACACAACCGGCGAGGCGTAACCTTTTAATGTGTTGCACGTTGACATTTCCTGATTCTGCTGTGTTCCTCTGTGAAACCAGAACCCTTGACATTCTTGAAGCTCACATTTCCCTGAGCTGCTTGTCCTGTCAGCTCTCATATCATGCAAAGCCAACATCAAACCCCTAATTACATCAGATGTACAAGCTCATTTATCCCTCTGCCAAAACAAGTAGAAGTTTCTGCTTTAAAGCAACGTGTTCAAAAGTAATTTGGATATCTCAATGATCTTGTTTCATCCACGTGGGTGAAATATTTGATGTCTTGGTCATCTTGTCCACTCATGACTTTATAAAATACTTCTAAAGCCCGATAGATTTCACAACATACATTAGCTATGTGTCTATTTGAAGTCTTTCTGAACAAACCTGATGCTTCATTCTCTGACACTTAATGACGATGTGAGTTTTAGTCCATCTGTTCATTTGGCTTCCCAATATGGCCGTCCATATGTTGTGGGTCTCCGTAACACTGTGAATTAACGCAGGGATCCACCTCATGATATTATTATTCCGAACTAAAAGAGAAAAAGTGGAGCTTTACTTAATATGTCAATATACCATACATTTAAGTTTTTAAAGATGCATTTATAAAAAATGGATTTGTTCGATAAACCCCCAGAGAATTATCACCTGAATCTACTCTGCAGCGTTTCAGTATATCTTTCGACTCAGCCTGCAACTTTACTTTACAAGTCAACCTCTTGTCCAGATGCAGCAGGCAGCTGTTTTCAGCATAAAATAGCTCTTAATTCATACCTACTTAGCATCACAAGACAGACAGACTAAGTTAGCAACTAGCTGGTGAACATAGTTGAGCATTTAGCAGCTAAAGAGATGCTAAAGATATTTCCCTCGGGCGTTGGTGGAGACCAAAAACAGAGCCTGAATTAAAGGGATTGTTTTTCTTAGATTCATCAGGTGGATAGAAACATAAATGCTAATGTTGCTCAGTGTCTAATATGTGCAAATATGCAACTGTTTCCTGACACAATAGCCACAAAGACTGGATAAGGTAACAATATGTCGTTGGCTTTTGCTTTATAGAGCACACTAGGTTTAAAGTGACCACTGCCTCTCAAGGAATGAGGCGGAAAAGTAGCCACGTCAGCCATCTTCCAAACGTTCAAGCTAAATGTCAGCGTTTACCTTCCCAGCTGTTTGTTCGCAGAGAGACGTGTCCCTTGTGTTTCCAATTTGGAAAACATGCTTACTCTCATTTGGACCCCAATGCTCTTGTCAATGTAAATCAGGTAGGACTCTCGGTCCGATCTATGCAGACGTGAGAAAGGATTCACTCTGTACACCCCAGGGACTCATCAATGACAGGAGTCTATTACTCCAGAGAATGAGCAGGCGTGTGGGGGGAGCTGCTATGAATTTCAAATGTTAAACTACTTGCTTGCCATGATGTATTGTAGCGCACTTGGGAATATGTGCCTATTGCACAAAGCAAGGTCTGACTGCATGATGAGTACTTGTTCCCCTAAAATGCCCATTCAGTAAGAACAGACTGAAAACACTGCATCTGCTCCAAAAACAGACTTGACCTGCAGACCTGGAGGATTTGTCATGACTCCGAGTGAAATCTGTGCCTGCAGCTTTAACTCCAGAGAGAGCTTGTTCCGTATCTTTACATCCCACCGAGAATTCAGCCTGAACTTTCCCTCTGCTGTGTTACGGGTAATGGGCCCATTATTGTTATTTGTTGTCCCCCTCTCTCCTTGTCTTTCTCTAGTATTTAAAGTTCAATTAGGGATACACTGTGCTCCGACTTGGAGTCATTAGACGTGATGTGAGCCTGCTCTGTAAAGAGGGTACTCTCCTGATTAATTCAGCTGATGGAGAAGTTTGATGCGCTCGCTCATTCCCCTCCTCTCTTAGTTTGAGCTCAAGGGTGATCACTAATCCTGTGAGGATTTTAAAAGTTGTCAAAACCTTTCAGTGCATCCTTTAGCTCCCTAGCAGTAATCGTTAACATTTTGACTTCATCTGTTGAGAATGAATTTCCGCAGCATTTACTGCTTGCCATGATGCTTTCACACTTATTTCTATAAATGTAAAAGCAAACAGCACTGAAATGTTTATATGAAGCTACGGGAGGAAGAGCTAGCCTGGCTTTGTGCAAATTGTGTACCATGTGTATTTACCAAAGTGTAAAAACAGTTTGTTTAAAAGGTTACAGATTGAACTCACAAGATATTACAAGGTAATAAGGGAGCTTTAGACGTGCTATTCTGCAAATGTTGTTACCTGTTGCAACGTGTCCTACAATTATGTGTAGGATGATTTTATGTTGTACATTTTCCTATGAAAGCCAGCAACATGTGTCAATTTCCTGCTCGTTACATGCATGTCTTAACCAAATTAACTTCCGTCTTCAGAGGAAACGTAGGTTTCGGCAACAAAACTACTTGGTTAGGTTTAGGAATAGATAAATTCCTCATTTATTACTCATTATTTTTTGTATGAATTACTACGAATGCTGGATGAAACCAGCCTGACTTTGAAAATAGCCACACTAGCTATTTCCCTCTGTTTCCAATCTTTAAGCTAAACATAGCTAAGGTAACTCTCAGTAAGAAACAGTAGGCATGTTTCCCAAACGTATTAATGTCCCCTTAACTAATGGAGCATTAAATAAACATTAAATAGGGATAAAGGTGCCATCTTAAACCTAGATATCCAATGTTCATGTTCCAAAGCACTTAATTGATCTCCCTCTGCTCGTGTCAGGTCATTTAGGTTCATTATCCGTCTGCAGCTGATGATGAGCTGTGAATGCCTGATTGGAGTTTAGTGCCGTGTGCTCCCTCATTGTGTGTGACATGTGGGTCCCGGTCCTCCGGTCCAGCGCTTGAATTATTGACCAGGTTCTGTTGGACTGACGTGACAGTGACCCGGAGCAGTGGCACAGTGTGAGAGGTGAGTGTGACTGAATCTCCCACCTGCAGGCCTTTCGGTACAGGGCATGATTGGAGATATGAGTGAGGACGTATCAATAAATCATCAGCTACAACAAGTAGCAGAGCAGGGTTGGCTGAGGATAATAATGAGAGTTATATGCAGTCATAGTTATTGCATGCACTGTGCACTCAAGAGGCGCTTGTTTCTATGGTTGCTTGTTTCCCATTCTGATTGTTGCTGCAGCTGATTATCAAATAGTGAAAGAGCAAAGCAAATCCATGTGTGTGTCTGTGTGTGTGTGTGTGTGTGTGTGTGTGTGTGTGTGTGTGTGTGTGTGTGTGTGTGTGTGTGCGTGTGTGTGTGTGTGCGTGTGTGTGTGTGTGTACTGAAAGCGTCAGGTGGGTAATTTCCCAGTTTCGTTCCCACTCCTGCCTCTCCATAACAGACACAGCCTTGTTATTTTTCAGAAAGTCGGTTTGTTCAATGCCAAGCAACACAACAACAAAATAATGAATACATAAATTAAAAATAAAACAATTCAACATAAAGACATACATGGGAATGTAAAAAGAAATGCAAAGCTACAGAGCTCACCCTCGTCTAAATGAGGTCTGAAGACCAGTTTGTGCATGTAAGGATAGCTGGGAGGTAATGGTAGTCCTTGTGCTAATGGGAGGGCTGTTCTGCTGAGAGGTTGTTACTGTCAAAGATGAAAAAGTAGCTGAAGCCTCCACTCTGTCTCTATGGAGCCATAAATCTCAAAGCATCATTCACAGCATCCTCCCAAAGAGTTTACACCAAACAGATGAAACAGTTTCAAAATAATTGCACCAAATATAGCTTTCCCCAGTTTTTGTACATTGTTCTTCAACAAAAGTGTCAAAAATCAGTAATTTATGCAAATATGTTCTACGTGTGTCAATAAAAGTAAAAAAAAAAGCAACAGGAAAAGTACAACTTGGCACTGAAAGCTTCAGACGAATCGTCTGCCTTTTCTTCGTTTCCTCTTGGTGCTTCTCTCTCATATGTTGCCCCTGGAAAGACGAGAGGAGGTCTTTTCTAAGTTTCAAAAGGCAGCAGGGTTCCATCTTAAGTTGTAGTTTTTAGTTAAGCCGCCAGTGTCATCTTAATTCACGACGCCATGTACGTTTTCACAGTTCACTTGAGACCTTGGTTTGTCTTTTCCTATCCGAAGCTTGAAAACCTAAAAAAAAAAAAAGAGGAACTTACATCACATACATGGAAAGGTTTAGAGTGTCAAACATTTTTTTAGATGTGCACTCATTCCTAAAATCTACTTTGCCACCCTACCAAACTAATATTCTACTTCCACAGGATGCAGCTGAAAGGCCTGTTCTCAACATGCCCGTTAAACCGAAAGTGGATTCCTCCAAGCGTTTTAACCTTGACATCTGCCGAGCATCTGTTCCATTACATCCGCCTCCGAGCTGCAGACTGGTCAGCTCCGTTTGCTTCAGAGACAGAACAAATTAAAAGCACATAAACTCAGAGATAAAAACAGCCCTACTACCGTGATAATGATCAATTCTGCAGTTTTCCAGGGTTTCTCACATCACTGGATACCCCAAGACGCAGCATGGCATTGATTTTTAGAAAAGTAAATAATAAGCAACTGCAGAACAGAGAAAAGAAAGTGAACAACCGGCATCACAGAGGACATTAGGAGTGTTTCTCTGTTGCAGAGTGATGAAGAGTAAAAGTACGTTTTAGCTTTTTTTTTCCCAGTGGATTATAGATTGCAGCCGGAATGAGTCTAAAAACCCGGAAAGAGTTCGCATTTTGACTGTGTTTCAAGCCCTTGCTTGTCACAAAAACTTCAGCAAAGAACAAAATTCAAGATAGAGTACTCTTTTTTTACTTTGAATTTCCCTTAACACATATGTATGGCATTTTAGGTATATCATGAAGAGCTGTATGAAAATGGCAAAAATGTACTTCCTCAATTGCAAATACTCCTGTTAGCTTCAAATTTACATCTTTTATCCTTGGGGTCAATTTGACCTCAGAGATTTAAACCGCCAGAAAATGATTATAATTCAAATTGTTTCCCAAGTTTAAGTGTCAGGTACTTTATGTTTGTTTGTTGATTACCTAAATATCCTTTTAAATAAAACAAACCTCCTGCCACCTCCTCATACATCCAGAATACGTGTTGGCGTTAAACTATGGCAAAATATGCAGATAACCATTAAAATCTCATTGTTTGACCTAAATGGAAAGAGATATATTTCTGGTGTTTTAATGGCTATATATTATTGCTAAGTACATATTTGTGTTATCTATAGCATTTGGAATTAAAAAATAATTTCTGTTTTTAAAAATAGTAAGATCTATTATGTTTGGGATCAATTTGACCGCAGGAAAAACAAACACAATTTTAAAAATTAGGAAGGATTTAATAGGTAATCATAGTTTAATCGCTGAACCCACTTGTCCATTACATCCCGTATTGCTGTGGGTTTGTCACGCTCTCGTTGGCCCGGCCTTGTTTTTGTCATCAAAGCGTATGACACGGGAGAAAAACATGGAATGTGTTTAGAGACATGGTGGCTGGAAATATTGCCCTTCAAGTGTCAGCAGCCCAAAGGCTGCTTCACCTTTTGACTTGTACTCTCCGGCTACAATGAGAAACCCAACGTAGGCTTGCAAGTGGGTCACATGCAAGTCTTTCCAACTGTCCCCATACACACGTCTCCCCTCTAAACTTGTCATCTCAAGTATATCCTTTTCGATTGATGGTGTTATGAAGAGCTCAATTGCTGATTTTATGTCTTGGACATGGCTGACAGCGTCTCTGGTGGGCCTGGAACCATTTTGATGGCAATTGCAGCACTAAGTCGACCCTGTTGTTCAAGTGGGGAGATGGACCATAATAACTTTCCATTTTTGGAAGGTAGTGTGTTTGCTGGTGGTTGAGAGACAACAGGAGGGTCAACACTGAGAAAGAGCACACAGAGCACCAAAATACATGGTTTAGAAGGCTGCTGTGCAAACCTTTACATGTTTGCTCCACCCCCATGTTGTGTGAACTATCAACATTTTCACGGGAACCATATTTTTCCCTCCCCATGGTGTGTCAGTGATTCTCGCACTACTACAACTATGGTTATGTTAGGTTAGGGCCCTAAAGCTGTTTGGAGATTATATGCTATAGTGACCTTTATACAGCTAAAACAGTCTGGGGTCAAATTGACCCCAAAGAACACCGATGCGTACAAAATGTGTACAGGACATTGAAAACATATCATCATGTTAATTGGATGTTTACCCAGTTGTCCCCATTAAATTAGGTAAGGTTGTGAAATATTTAGCAAAATAAATGATGTCAATCCTATATATAGAGACGTTAAACTTTGAATGGGGTCAAATTGACCCCAAAGATAACAAGGGTTACCTTTTGAGTTGGTTTTGATCTTTTGTCGAAAAATAGTTGATGCATGAAGGAGTATGGAAACGCTTTTGCCAAATTAAGTCTGATGTAGCAAATATTCAACTCACATGACTGATCAGCTGTTTTTTATCATGGGCCTTTAACGTGCGAATGCTTTTCTTCGTCTCTGGACAGCATGAAACATGGTTAACTAACATAGCAGCTGACATGAAAGAACAATTAAAACTGAAACATATTCCTGAAGACCTCTCTCCATTTTTCTACCGTAGATGGGTTAGATGAGGTTTGCAACCTCTACTTTTTCCTCGGGGTTACACATTCACACCTAGAAGCAGCTTCACTGGAGCAGTTTGGGGTGAGGTACTTTCTCGAGGCTCCTCAGTGCCAGGCCTTGGAACTGAATCATCAACCTTCCAGCAAAAAGCTTGCTACTCTCAACTCCAGGCCACCACATAATATGGATCTTCACGGCAAGAATTGAATTGCTCTGAGTTAAAAAGAAGAAAATATAAAAAAAGCTTGTCTATACTTCCAAGGTTGCAGTGAAAGACTCGACTGCAGCAAACTGTGGACTATCAATACATGTGATGTGATCCTCAGGGGCATTGGACAACAGTATGTGCATCTACTTTCTGTTTGATTTAGCCACAATCCTGTAGTGGAAACATGTCATGTTTCTTCTGATTCTTCTCTCTGGCCTAGCAAAACCAGAGGCAAATACTGCTATCTTCACGTACAGTTGAATCAGCCACACCTGAGATTATGAATATAGTTTTTGTCCTGTTGAAAGCCCGAAGATGGTTTCACTACACACATCTGTGTTCAGCACAAATATTTGGCATGTTTGATAGCAATCTAAGAGCATTTGGGTCAAAAAGATGAAAAGAGTCTGACCTGTGAAGTCTACTTCCATCCAACATCCAGAGCGCAAGAGTAAAAGATGCAGCAACATAAGAAATTCATACTGACAGAAATATTCTGGGCAGCAGATTCTTCAAAGCAAGTGCTCAGAAGTGTGTGTGTGTGTGTGTGTGTGTGTGTGTGTGTGTGTGTGTGTGTGTGTGTGTGTGTGTGTGTGTGTGTGTGTGTGTGTGTGTGTGTGTGTGTGTGTGTGTGTGTGTGCGTGTGTGTGTGCGTGTGTGTGTGTGTGTGTGTGTGAGTGTGAGTGTGATTGTGAGTGTGAGTGTGAGTACTTTTCCATCCATACTATTCCCAAAACCATTGAAGGCTCTTCAGATGCTTTTAAAATGCTTCATGGAAAAGGAAACGGGGAGAAAATGGCCTTAAAACCAGCTGTAACGCCCATATTCACCCCACAACCTCAGGTGAAAATGTGTAGATTACTTCCTACAAGCTACTTCAAATGATGTCTTTATTAAAAGCCAATAATTCCGTATAGGTTTTTAGGTGTGTAGATATATTTTTTTAAACCAAAGGAAAAGTAAAATTAAACAGTTTGTGGTGAAATCCTCTTTTGTATTATAGTGGGAAAAATCTTAAATTATAAATAAACCCTGAGGCAGAGAAGCACTTTGAAAGCATGACTGCTTTTGAACACAAAGAAAACCATTTGTATACAAAGAATGAAAACAAAAAAAACTTTATTCACTGTCTGTCTTATTTCCATTCAATGTTTTAAATTTGCCATCTGATATTTCCCTTTACTTTGCTTAAAGTTTGAAAGGACTGGTTTGATGTCTTTGTACTGCTGAGGGAGCATTTCCAATAATACCTCCCAAAAAAAGTATTCTTGACAGCAGCCCTCTTGAGAGAAACATTTCTGACTCGCTTCCTGCTTTTGCTTAAAATGATGTGAATTAAGTTCCACGTATAACACCTTTACAAGCTACAGAGCACAGCTACTTTTCCAATACAAAGTCTGCCAGCAAACAAGCTCTCTGTTGTGGACTGAAGCACATCAAATTCAACCGTAATACACTGCAGTCTGTGTTGGGCTGTCTGTTGTGAATGACTTCATTTCAGCAGATTTTATCCATTGGAATTTTTATTCAAACAGTGTAAAAATGGCGCCAATTCTCTAAGTTACATAGAGGCATTGATGAACAGACATTAGACGACCTACGTGGGCTGAAACTAAAATGTGGCGAACAGAATCGGGCAGTGCAACAGTGTCGCACTGGATGTAATGAAAAAACAGAGGAGCTAATTTCCATTAGCTACTGTTTTTTTTCTGCTTCTTCTTTCTCCTCATTGCCATTCATAGACTGCAGGTTTGATTGGAGGTAATGATATTCCCCGGCTCTCTGGAGGTACAGGGTGGTGAGGCCTCGCTGTCAGCACAAACCTTGCCTCGTGCTGACTCAGGCAGCTGAGAAAACTCCCACAGCTCCCAGGTCTCCCTCGCAACCTGCGGGGCTAAGACTTAGCGAGGAGCTGTGTTTGTTGCAAAGTCAGCTAAAACCGTTGTCTAGAGGACCAGGAGTACTGCCAGCTGAATAACAATAACGGAGTTTAGTGTGTTTTTCTTAATGATTGCTATCACCAACGCCTGAGAGCTGTCTTTGACTCCTTCACCTCCCAACTGTATGTCCATTTCCTTCCCTCATTTTCTATTTCCCCTGTCAGTCTCTCTCTAAGGCTCCATCTGTCCATGTGTGTTTGTTTGTCTCCTCTCTGCCCGCTGTATCTTCGTGCAAATATCCAACATAAACTGCAGCTTTCCCCTCGTTTCTACTGCGTCTCCTTCACCCTCCTCCACCTCCTCCCTTCATCATTGGTTTGTGTCAACCCGTGGGTCTGATCTCTGCCGGCAGCAGAGCTGTCGAGCTGCGACAGATCGATGACAAACGGTAGTCAGGGCAGCTCACTGTTATTCAAGACTAAATTGCATCTGAAAGACCACGTGCTTGATTAATTAAAGTAGTTGCCAGCTAACATTGATCAGATCAGCTGACAACCGTCAATATCTTCCTTTTTATGGAGGTTTATGGGAGAAAAGAGTGATTGTTGAAAGATGTAACCAAAGCCTGTTGTGGTCTGGTTCACTGTTTATTTATTTAATGTCAATCTGCTCCAGAGCTAAGAAACACATGAAAGAGAGACTATTGACTAGCTCCTGACCTTGATAGTAAAAGTTGATTCTTAACACAACTTACTTGAGAGTTTGTTTGCTAGCTAACTTTTGCTGAACAGCAACTTTAGTAACAGCCATTTACTTGAGTCTCTCTTTAGTTTTCCCTTGAAAGCTCATTCAGATCAGGATTTATACATTTGTACTTTAATGTTAATGAAAATGTAACTCATTTTAATTATTTAAAACGATGAAATTAATGTGCACAGAGCTTTGACGCACAAATGTAGACGTTTAGACAAGGTGACTTTTGAGGTCGGCCGAACAGAGTCAAAAAGAAAAAGAGGATGTTATCATACTTTGCATTGGAGTGTTTTGTATTAGTAACACGAGGTTTCCATTTACCATCAGAGAAATATAAAGCCGGAGGATTTTGAGACTCCAGTGACAGTTATATTCTAGCTAGCGTAGCAGACTACTGTGGCTGGCTAGCATGAGCATGTTCCCAGCTAACTACTTCAGCCAGCAAGCTCTGCATGTCATGCTACTTTACATTTATTGCGGAATTTGGAAGTCAGGCGTTGGACACCGTCACGCCCGAGTTGACAAGTTGACTGTATTCCCGAACAACAAGCCTGAAAACTGAGATGGACCAGTTCCATTCAGTTTAGCCATTTTTAGCAATACCAGTTTATATTGATGTTGAGGTGAGGTTCCTCCGACCTTTCAAGTTGACTGCTCCCACTTCAGTGGGTGTTCCAGTTGAAATAACCATACTTTTAAGGAGGAAACAAGCCTAAACCTAGTAGGCTAATGGATTAATAGGCTAGATTATGAAAAATACACACTTGCAAAGTAACCTACAGTAACCTATCGCAACAGAGAAAAACTCTAAGTCTTTCAAACTGTGTCTACCCCACTGGG
This sequence comes from Cyclopterus lumpus, assembly GCF_009769545.1. Classification (NCBI taxonomy): domain Eukaryota; kingdom Metazoa; phylum Chordata; class Actinopteri; order Perciformes; family Cyclopteridae; genus Cyclopterus; species Cyclopterus lumpus. Next base: position 12,466,623 of record NC_046982.1, read on the forward strand.
ACCTATGATCCCTCAAACATTACAAACCAAAGCAGCAAAGAGTGGGCTCAATAAACTTAAATGCATCTGATGAAACAATAGGGCCTGCACTTGCTTTATAATCTAAAAACTAAAACAGTCTCGTGGGCTAAATCCTCTTGGCAAAGGAAGAAGCTCTTAAAATGTCTTGGTGCAATTACTCCCATAGAAAGCTGCAGGCTTTTTTTCTGGTTAGAAATATAGGCCAGATTTATTAGGGGAGGATGTTTGTGCAGGAAAACAGATTTTAGGAACATAAGCAGCACTGTTCAATCTCTGTGGGGATTCTCTTCATGTTTGTGGTCTTGCTGTGACTTACGCTGGCTTGAAACATAGTAAATGTTGACATGGACAACACAATAACAGAGGTTCAGTTGTACTCTATATTGGTTCATGTGTAACTGCATTGAGGCCACAGACCACCATTACTATTGCTACATAAAAGGATAAATTAAAAACACAAGTAGCTTAAGTTTAAAGAGAACCTTTGGGGAAATATATAAATCAAGCAAACTTGGCCAATTTAAGAAAATGAATAAAGCTTGAGCCATTTCTGTTCTAAATAAGTTACAGCTGAAAACACATCAATATGAAAATAGTATATCACTCAATTCAAAAACACAGTGGGAGCTTACACACTGCTGACCTTTTCAAATGATTCACTCTCTCTGCCTGTCACACTCACTTCCCTCACACAACTTTTGCTATCCTACTCAGCAAATCATTTACATTTCCCATCATCTCTCTGAAATAGCAAATATAATGCAGCGCAAAGATCAGTCCATACAACATAATTAGCATTTGTAGCACAAGTGCATGGGTCCCTATGGCTTTGCTGTACCTTTTCACTGTAATGCCTCACTCATATTCAGCATTACCGAGGATCAGGAAAAGAGAATGAAATCCCATGCTGCTAGACTCAGTCGGTGCACTTTGTGGGACTACAAAGGCCACAGACCTCAAACACACTAAGCTTTGGCTCCATTTCTGTACTACAGAAAAGTGTATTTCCCAGTGAGTTATTAAAACATGTTGTGTCCATTAGTTTGGTCAGTCTTGCCTCTATATAAAAGATGGATTCAGGATATAAATGGTCGCTTGTTAAGAAGAGAAACTATATTTGTTTAGAAGTCTTACCGTCTGTCTGTCTGTCTGTCTGACTATCTATCTATCTATCTATCTATCTATCTATCTATCTATCTATCTATCTATCTTTATATATATAAGGTATTTCACAGCAGATAAATTCATCTGAATATAGTAATTAACACAAAACAGGCAGCCGTGATAAAACCAGGAGACTAAATGCGTTCCACTGAGACAAACTGAAAGGCGCTTAACTTAATATCATCATGTTTAAAATCCACAGCAATTATTCTTCAGGGAGGCGTGAAATTGATTCCAAACATTTTCTCTTTCTCCTCTTCACACTGTTTGATCTCTGCTCCACCGGGACGACCTTCGAATGAAATTAAATTTTTAACAAACACTCTTCATGCAGCTTTTACAATATCTCACCTGAAGATATCAAACATTCATCTTTGATAAATTGTTCAGTATCGTTTGAAAAAAGAAAAGTCTTTACCTGCAACAGAGAGACAAACTAACGTTGGATCTTACTGTCATAAATATTCATTCATTCATGTTTTTTACATATTAAAATGTTTAATCCATCAATTGTCTAATTTGTATTACAGTTTTTTCTTTGGCTCAGTTCTTGAATGAGAATTGTTTTTCTCTCAAATCTCTGAACAGTTAGTTTGTTGATCGATTTTAATTTCTTAGAAAACTTCTACACATCCTTTCATCGCTTGAGCCATCACATAAAATAATCTATTCAATTAACAAAATCTGCCAATCAAACACGATTTTACCTAAAGAGCTGATTCATTTTCTGAGACAGTTGTAACAGCAGGTACAGACAGACACGTTGACAGCCTCTAGGAGCGCTAGGAGATCAGCGCCACCTGCTGGAGGCTGCATGTAAATATGGAGGATCGCACCAAAATAAAGTGGAAACATATTTGCACTGTATCTTATTTCCAAAATATTTTTTAGCTGTTGAAACCAAATACATTCATTGGATTGAGGCAGAGTAAATCAACTTAAAAATATAAGACCTGATTATAAAATGTTTTTGGAAAATGCAATATTTTTTTATTTTCCTAAAGAAAAATCTTATCTACAGTTTTCTATGTTTGCTTAAGCACAATTTTGAAAACAGGTCAAAGAGAAGAACACCTCGTTTCTATTGCTAAATGAAACGAAATCATACAATCAGTCCATACAACATATCACTGCTGTGCTCAACCTAAAAGACCTTTAACATTTCTACATCTCCAATTATATAGTCAAGGTTAGATTTTTCTGCAATTTTGTTGAAGTGAACTACATGGTCAAAATGTCAAAACACAACACACAAGAGGGCGTTGATAATAGGGGTCTAGATTGTAAATGGTTCTATTTGATACAGGTGAGCCGATAGTGAAAAAAAAGTGCAAGAAAGCCAACGTTTCAGACCATGTGACACTGCAAACTGTCTCGGAGGCTCTCCTGATCAACATCAGCAGCCAGTTGGCTGACAAAGGGAGAGCATCAGCTCGATTGAGCTCACCTGGATCTTCCAGGCTATAAAAGCTGGTCCACATGCTCATTGTCGCTCTCCCTTCCTCAAGCTGACATCCACCTTGCTTTACCGTCAACACCTCCACAGCAGACGTGCCACACATTCACACAGTATTTCCATAACCGATGTTGCTGAACTGCACTCCTTTGTTTATTTTTAGTTGACTACAGTAAATTGTGTTGGTTTTAAGTTTAACCTTGCGTAGGCTCCCTCCTTGTCACATTCCCTGAGCCGGTTTGTGACAAGACAACAACAAAATCACTTCAAATACAGCCCATAAAGCACTTTTACACTTTATTAAAAACATGAACTGGCAAAATATAAGGCAATTTATTAAATCTGCCATTTGGAATACAGAAAAGATCCCACTTGTCGCAATGCCAAATAGGACACTTTCTGCCACTGACTAGTCCAGTCTGAGGTATTCCAAATGTCAGAGGGGATCAAGGGAACCTTGAACCGTGAACTTAAAATACAGTACTGGACTGAACTTTGTTCTTGGCTAAGCTCTTTAAAAAGACTTGAAGTATTCTCCATGATGGAAGCTGCTCTTTAAGTTTGACATGGATGCACTTTTTTTACTGTGTCAACAATAAATATGTCCATTTGAGTATCACTTACAGGATGCCCACGATGATGGGAAATCCTACATTGCTCTTGAGTTTTTTCAAATAATAATGTTGTTTGTTTTGTTTGAGTGTCACATAGTGCTTTACTATAGAAGACAGACATACCTGCACCTAATATTGCAAAAACTAGGCAACTGACACTATAATAATCTAGACTGAGAAATAGCACTGCAGGTAAGAGGAAACATATGTATTTTTTATTCCGGGGGGAGCCGCCCCTGTAAGTGCAGTGCTTGAGTAAATGTACTTAGTTACTTCCCACCACTGCCCTAAAGCAGATGAAAGAACTTTATATTAATAGCATTGATATTCTATACAGCAAAGGACTCACACAGAGTGATAAAAGCCTCCTGTTCTTAATTATTTACACTTCATTTCACCGTAAAATACTAGAATACAGCTGATAATAAAAACTGAATATACGAGTTCTTCTGTCGTACCGGAATAATTCCGGTACGACAGAAGAACTCGTCAACATTTTACAAGACAGCAGCTGCAATTAGGAACATACCTCCATAGGGTTTTCTTGAGGGCATGTTGTGTTCAGGTAGTCATTACTAGGCCCGGCTGTGTGTTATCTGCCTTTAAAACTGTCAGAAACAGCAGCAGCGTTGGTTTCCTTGGGGACTGCTGCATGTGATCTATTGAGAAGTTATTGAAAAGAAGACTGCAGTTCATTTCTATTATACAACGTTTCAGCTTCGACAGGGACAATACAACAGTTCATTATTTAATATTACTTAAATCAAGGTTCTTCACATTTTAAAAATATGCTTCTTTATCAACCACAGGCTGAATTAGTGGTTGCAATATGTCAGAATCAGCTAGTAAACTAATATTCAATACTGACAGGGACAAATATTTCATGATGCATCATGTTGTTACATTGCTGGGGAATCCGGAATACCATTTACGGATGACACTTGCTTTTGATTTGGGTTAGCAATTAGTTTTAGCTAAAAGGAGGTGATACTCAATAGATCATCCTTGGGTGTTTGTGGCATGGTGCTGGTGGGAGGTGACAAAATAATACTGATTATTTAACTGATTTCCTCTTCTTACCGTTTACTGTAATTTATACAATGTAACTGTGACCCATTGCTGACGGGTTTTTAGACATGCTAGCTGTGTCAATCGACCACCCTGATCCAGACTGAAAGACCACAAAATGTGAAATTATTAATGTTATTCCCATCAGCTTTAGCTGCACTGTTGTGCTTCCTAAACTTCTGCATGTTCGCGTTGTCATTATGAGCATGTAAACATGCTAACGTTAGTAATTAGCTGCGTTAGTACAGTGTCATAAAGCAGCAAGCATATCCCGAGAAGTTTTTTTAAGCACCACAATGTTCAATTTACCACCATTTACTGGAGTATGTGTAGCAATGATAAAAAAAACTAAACTGAATGCGACTACATGGCTAAAGCAGTCTGATTTTGTGACGTGATCGTACTAACCCTTCTAGCCTCTAATCTGTAATTGCAGTGTGAGGTGCTATCATGCAAAACACATATGTTGGAGATTGTGTGTGAATATAAATGTGCATATGTAGCAACAAAGAACATTTTTTTATAATGGTGTGACATAAACAGGAGCCAGATGACTCAACTGTGCTGCATGTTAGTTAAGACATCTGGATACTGATGTGATGAAATGCTGTGTGCAGAGTAGGCTCTAACATGGTTAAAAACATTCACAATGTTTGTTGGGTGAATAAGACTTAAGCATCATGAGGTGTTTTACCTTTATCTCCGTCTGTGGCCTCAGTGTGTTTAACCGCGAGAAAGAAAGTTCTGAAGGTTTGAGATCTTTTTTTTATTTAGAATTTCATAAAAATGAAACAGATGAAGCATTATGAGATTTAGAGTTATAGAAAAATGTGAAAAACATTAAATAGGGTAACTCAAATGGAAACAGAGAATGTACAACATAGAGAGATTCTTGCCCACTAATGCAAATTAAAATTACCCCATATCTATCACACAACTATACATACAACTCTTTTCTACAAACATACATACATAAAGTATTTAATACACACGTTTCACATGTTCTATGTTGCTTGGCCCTCTTGAATTTTTCCCGTTTCTAATAACAGACCAAAAATAAGACACTTTCAGATTTTCTGGGAAAATCTGATTCACTAATTAAAAGCTGATGGATTTTATAGTTTTGTAAAACTAACTGATATATTGATGACATCGTGACAGGTTGCGGTCCATGAAGTCCATAAAGATGAGGGACTACAGGGTGAGCTCCAATTCTGCCAGGTAGATGTTGAATCGGTTGTTACTTCTGAAATCTACTTGTGCTGGCTCATGACGCCCCTGAGGAAGTCATCAAAGCGTGGGACAGCGTCCTCCTTGGCGGGCTCATCAGCAGCTTTCTCGTCAGCAGCGGCGGGCTCATCGGCGACAGAGGCGGGCTCGGGGCGACGCAGTCGGCAGTTGTAGTCGTACTCAGGATCGCAGTCGGGGTCGGGCAGGATTATGCCATCCTTGGCTGGCCTCGGGGCCTCAACGCTGGTAGGTGCAGAAAACTTGCCGCAGTTGGGGTCGAACGGATGGCAGAAGGGCTTGGCTGGAGCCCTGATGTCGGCCTTGGCCTCAAAACCAGACTTCACCGGGGTGCAGTCTTTGTCATAGTGCACATAGCAGTCGTAGACCTCCTTGGTCTGGCCGCGGACACCCAGCTTGTAGCGGACCTGGTTGATTGATTGATTTGTGTTTTTGGTTGAAAACAGTTGCAAAGCAGATCATAGATAGTAAAAGCATTATGCGACACCCTTTTAATTTCACTAAATTATTTAATAAACCCGAATGAAAAGGAATAGACAATTAAAAGAACCATTCAACAAGCAAGATTAAGCCTACAGTAGATTAGTCAAAACATCTAGCTATTGATTCCTAGTAGCAGGACTTCAAATTCAGACCTGGTGCTCGGGGATCTGAGGAGTAGGGTTGCGCAGGGCAGCGGCGGCTGCCAGTATGCAGAATGGGTTGTAGCGAGGGTCGCAGGCCGCAGGAGCAGCAGGAGGTGCGGGCTCATCTTGGGGCGCGTACTCCAGCACGGGCTTAGTGAGGCCAGACAGCTTGGTGGCGGTCAGGGGGTTGCAGCCACCGTCAAAGAGTGGGTTGCAGTGTTGCTCTTTAGGGGCCTCCTTTGCAGCAGCAAGGGGGGCAGGAGAAGCGATGTTGGTCACACACAGGGGATCGACTGCTGGGTCACAGCTGGGGTAGAGACGATGGTAGAAGCCAGTGGGGGCTTTGTGGACCAGGGGGGGCATGCAGTAGGGGTCCTTGGGGTTGCATTTGAGGGCGGCGTAGGATGGGGCTGGGCCAGTGGCTGGGCGGTAGCCATAAGCTGCTCTCAGATGATACTGCAGACACTCCACATCTTCAGGGTTGCAGATCCTCAGCAGCTCAGACCTCTGACCTGCGCTCAGGAAAGGCTCCAGGACAGGGGCGTAGTAGTAGAAGCCAGTAGAGCTCTTCATAGGCATGGGCAGCATGGGGGTGAGGATGGGTGCTGGCACCTTGGCTGGAGCTGGCTCAGGTTCTGGGGCAGCAGCATGGGGGACGAGGGGGAAGAGGCAGTAGGGGTCGAGGTAAGGGTTGCACATCCTGACGGCAGCAGATTTGATGGTGGCGGGCATCACCAATGCAGCCTTTGGCTTGCTGGTGGACTCTGAGATGCACTCTGGATCCTCAGAATCGGCACACGACTTGTAGATTTCACTGAGGTGCTTGAGGTAGTGGTTGAAAGTTGGGCCCTCCTCTGACCTGTGCTTGTTCTGCAGGTAGGCCATGTACAGACGATCCAGATCCTCAACCTGAAATATTGGTTAAAAAGGGAACAAAAAGAATAAATCCGCTTTAATTCCATATGATTTACGCCCAACAGAGAGTAAAACTGAACAAAGAAATCCAACAAAAAGACTGCATGCGAAGCTTGAGACAAAGCGACATTCACACAAATTCTCTGAGGAGGAATTCTCTTTTTCAGCTCACAGACTTCTTACTCCTCCATACAGCCTGACTTTTAAACCACAGAGCTCTCACTGGGACGAAGAAGACATGTTGGAACATGACTTGCATTGCAGAGTAATTTAGCATTTTAAGAGGGTCATGGCATATTAGTACTTTCATATTCATCATCATCCAAAGCTATTAAAATCAGTCTTTCTCTGGCATTCAAAAATAAGTGAAGAACTCTCTTTAAAATGCAGACTGGTTGTAAGGAAAAAGAAGCACTGTTTTATAATCCTCACTGGGAGAAACGGAATAATTAATATGAAACAAACTCCACTCACTCCCTCCTGGTTGTGGCTTTGCATGAAGTACTTGTACCATCCCCAGAAGTCAGGCAGGCGTTTGAACTGTGGCACAGCTAAGACAGGCGAGTTCCTTCTGTTGCGAACCAGCGTCTGCAGGTTCTCCATGACCTCGATGTTGTCATCATCTGATACTGCAGGCACTGAAGGGAGAGGGGATAGGAAAGGGAAAGAGTGAACTACCTTAAGTGTGCTGGAGCCTGAATTTCCAAATGTATAGAATATGTGTCTTTTTATGTCTCCAGATTCTGCACACTGTTTCCCTATTTACAGGCATAGACAAAAGAGTCTTAAAGTTATGTATGAATACGTCATGTTCAATTATTTTATATGTTTGTAGTGTTTTAAGTCAACAAACCAAAAAGCTAACTGAGAACATCAAATGTGTTTTAAAACATACAAAAGTAGCAACATCTTATGATAAGTAAATATTTATGAAGTTCATAAAGTTGTTGCATATTTGCTTTATTTACGGGAGTTAGATGAGAAGATCCATAACTCTCCAAGTCAATGGTATTGATTTTCACCAAACTCTCAGAAAGGAAGCAAATACGCTTCACTTCCTAAAATATCAAACTATTCCTTTAAGATGTAAAAGATTTATGGGTAAAGGTTGTTGTGTCGTAGCTTTTATTTTGAGTTCATAACTGGAAGAGCTTTGTTTGTGGATAAGATGTACAAGATGCTTCTTGATCTTTGAATGAAATAAATGGACTACGTCATATTGTTTGGTGCCTCTTATATTTTATCTCCACAGGAACAACTTAGAATTCATATGAAGCCGTTCAATACGACGACATCACAAAGTGTAGCCTCTGTGAAAGCTGTACTCTGTCGTCACTCTGCCGACAAACACATTCACAAATGTACTTCTGGAAAAGTTGTTGAATTGGGTTAGGGCAGGATTGTGCGATTATTTTCATAATATTTTCATCAATAGGCTAAATATATTCGATTAAATTAGGCTGATTAATCTCTTTGTCTATCAAGTCTCAGTATAAAGTAAATTGTAAAAATGTTTATTAAAGACTCCTTGATGCCAAAGATAACTTCTTCAAAAAAGCAATTTTTGAACCCAAAAATGTTGAACTATCATATAAGGCAAAGCAATTTAAGAGCCAGTTTGGTCAATTTTAAAACTATACAATTAATCAATTATGGAAATCTTGGCAGATTTATTTAGAATTCAGCTCTAGTTCGGACTTCACCTGATTTAAAGGGTGTGTTATACTTGTGACCACTAAGCATGAAATATATGTTGTGCGTACTGGCTGAATGGAAGAAAGGAAGATTAGTTGAATGATGCTTTATAACTGGTCATGTTTAAAGTTTTAAAGGCCACTCAAAACAGCAAACGTGTCCCACATGTCCACGTCACACAGGTCCTTACCTTCCTCCTCCCTGTGCTGCTGCACTGGAACGGCCCCCAGAAACTCTGCAAAACACGAGCAGCAGCCACATTAGCAGCAGCAGGGACGTTAGCTGACTGGGACCAGATGTCGAGCTTTCCCTCGACATCAGGGAAAATGCTGACCCGCTAATAAGCCCCTCGGTGAAACACGGCAGGTGCTGGGGCTCTGGCGCCCCAGCACAGGCAGCATCTTGCAGATTAAACACCACCTCCCCTCCTGCAGACCCCCACATGCACACTCTGTTAGGCTTTGAGCCAGACCGGTGGAGCATGTGCCACTACTGGGGGCCTCCTTAAAGTTAACCTGTAAAACTACAAAGAGTGGGCGCTTACACAAAATCCAATTACCAACACACTGTAGAATTTGAAGGTGGGAGGGAGGGGACATGTCTGCATACATCTCTGTTTCCACATGTGGAGTGTCTTCTGCTCCACCAGGGGTTTCCTTCAGAAGTTTACGAGTATGAGAAAACAAGCCAAGTCAGCTGATTATGGTGGAAACTTCGGTCCTTCTAAGTTATTAATGTGGAAAATCTCTCAAAAGTGCAGGGATACATTTCTTTTATGACTCTAGAAAGATTTACAGGCTGCCTACACATCAGCATGTTAGCACCAGCATGGTATTTTAGTGTTAAAGAGATGCAGGTAATAGTGTCTCTATAAATCTGTGCTACAGATTTATGTGCCAATGCTCAGGGACATTGGAATAACGAAATACTCAGATCATGAGCCCAAAATAAGGAAGAAGTACCCAAATCCTATACTTATTAAACATAGTAATATAGTGGTAAAAGTATTTTATTAAAAATCCCTCTTAAGTTCAAGTACATCATCAGCAGAATGTACTTAAAGCATCAAAAGTAAAACTATTTGTTGTGCAGAGAAACAAATCATGTCATTTTTATATTGTTGTAGATGTTATTATTTTATGTATGTCTATTATTATACAGTGTCTCTGATGTATTAATATGAAAGTAGCATTTTAATCAAAGTGGAGCTTATTTCAACTACATTATACTGTAACGTGTGTCATATTTTAAAAACTTGTGCTTGAGTGAAAACACATTATTTCCCATCTTAAGTATGGGTACCTGTCAAGGTAAAATGTTTTATTTTGTGTTTTTAATAGTACCATTGTTTGAATATTGGCACACAGATGTTAAGTCTTTTGACAAGCAGGTCACATAATATACAAAAGGTAATTTTACCTCCTCAGACCTCTGAAAATCCTTCAAATTAAACAATCAGAGAAGGTAATAATATGCACTTGTGAAATAAAAAGCGTAACCTGTGAGAGGGGTGTTGCAGGTGGACACTGAAACCAGAGGGGTGGGGAACCACTGGTCTAAATGGTGTATCACTGCCACAAATATTATTATTGTGGAGAAACTTAAAATGTAAAAACATTCATTGTTCTTTTATTTTCTTCCTAAACATTTTTGTTTTTAAGATGCTTATTGTAAAATTTCAGAACTAAAGTATCATTGTAGAATGTGAATTACAATTATACTTCAGGTAATTAAATTCCCCCAAAAGACCTCAGTGTCTTCAGTAGAGGGACGACATCCCTCATGTTATAAATGTTACATTTCTAACCGTCTGCCAACTAAATCTTTGTGACGAAGATCAGATAAAGTCATCGATACATTTTGAGTCAGTTGAATTGTGTATATCAAGTCTCACCTGGTAGTAAAACAATAGCTAACAGGAATCCTGTGTGGATCAGGAAAAGCGATGGTCGTCCAACACAAGCCATTTTCTGTTTCATGTGCTTCTGAGGTAAAAAAACAGAAACAATATTCACTGATGTTATAACAGAACTGTGTTTGAGAATGCTGAATAAAGTATGAACTTCTAGGGTTATACTGTAATATTACAATGCAACCAGACTTTCTGTGTCTTGTTGTTTTTTCAGCAAAGTGTTTGATATGGAAATGAAAGACAATGACACTCGGAACAAAGAGATAGCTTTTATGTAAATGACTCACACCAAGACAATAGAGTGGATTGGGGACAGGATGTAAGAGAGCTTTTTTTCAGGGATTACTGAGAGAAAATAGACTTTAGTTATGAATGTCAGAATATCAAATAAAATGACTGAACTGAACAATCAAGCAGCCAAAAGCTTGAAATGTTCTTCTGTCTTTTGAATCACAGCCGCTGTGCACAAAAAGGGAGATTTTCTTCTACTGTTTCACACTCAAAGATCCGAAGACTTTCTCACTTTTCATCCGAAGACAATGCCGTTGGAGTTGCAGGCAGTTGCTTTGGCTCTATAAACTGCACATATATAAACTTTAACAACATGGAGCATTCACATGAGTCCTTACCTGCAAAGGTGCTGTAGTTCTGGCCTCCTGTGATCACCTCTGGATCCAGTGGCTCTCTGGATCGAGCTTCTTGAGGGGGGGGCTTGCTGCACTGTGGTTGCCTGAACTGTCGGAAACCTTTACCTATGGGACACACAAGCAGCGAAACATTATAAAGGAGCCCCTTTGATCATTAAAAACAAAAAGGCATGTCATACGTGTCCAACATGCTGGTAGGCGCTCCGGGATTGGCTCCTGCGCTGCAATCCGTCCGACCAATAGGGGTCCTGTAATTAGGAGAGTTTAGCTGCACGACTGCCTTCAGTGGAGAAAGATTAACAAGGTGCCATTTAACACTGTGTTTCTTTTCTCACATGTTTGGAATTTGGGGGTCAACATGCGAGGGGACATTATATCCAAGACACTAGTCGATTTTGAGATTTGAAATTTCTGTGGGCTCCGTGGGCGCAAACAGAAAAACTAGAAATTGGTAAATCTCCACAGCTTGAAGTCTCAGTTACAAGAGAGCAGATTTATAAAGAAGTGCCTGAGGCTATAGAGGTGGTGCTAATAAATCTTTCAGTGGAAACAGTAGAGTAAGAAAATGGTCCTGGTGTAAGATACATAACACAGAATCAAGAAGTAAATAACAAGCAGTAAATAACAATAACCTCTTCTACTCAGTGTTACGCCCGGCCTAGGGGAGCCGGAGCGTAGCATACGGACGGGTCTCCCACCTCCCAAATTAGGACCAATGCTGCAGTTTGTAAGGAACAATAGTTTATTGTGTCATAAGATCTTCAGGGTGAGGTCTATTAAACTGCCTCTTTTTATTCCATTGCTTCATAAGAACAGTCTCCCTTTTCTGAAATATCTACTCTGTTGCATCAGTATTAACAAACGTGTGTCCAGGACCACAGGTGCTTGACTCATTTAAATGCAGTGGTGCGATGCTACATCCAAGCAGAAGGTGCACCAGCTTTTTTGATAATCTTTCCAAATGTTCTCCCTCTTTGAATACAGTTACTCGTTTGTTTTGTAAAGGAGCTATATGGAGTTAGCTGCTGTTGGATGGAAAAAATGCTCTACAAGTGTAGTGGTCGTTTGATTCTCTTTGGACATACCATAGACATTAAATTAAAAAAGATAGTTTCACTTTTTTTTAAATATACAAGTGTGAACAAATAGTGTTTTATACATTCCCTGAACAGCTTTTCTTGCACAAGCATGTTTTTTATCTAACAACATGGAGAAAGCTGGATTCCTTATGAAATGAGGTCACTAATGAAGCTGCTGCTGCTGTAGATGTGCAGAGCCATTAGGAGCAGCATGCCAGCACCACTGTTTGTTTGGTAAAGGCTCCTGATGCTTGGCCTGTGCCACGCGGCCTGTAAAGGATGTGGAAAATAGCTGAAAAGAAGTGGAACCAAGCCAACAGGCAACCTTTGAAGGTATTTCTTTCCTTTTACCTAAACAACAAATACAAGTAAATATACAATCATACAGTATCTTTGTAATGTTCCCAACCTATGATATACAGTGATATGAATTCAGCGACATGTTCAAGTTGATTTTAAACTAAATTATATTAAACAATAAAAACAATATAGAAGTGGATATTGTTGCAATCATTTTCCATACAATTCTAATACAAGTGATTCCGATCTTCACTATTAAAATAAAACCTAAATAAAATGATTCTGCCTTCAGCATCATCTTCCACTTAGTTCCTAAATGCTGGTTCTCTACTATCATACAGTTTGTCCCCGACGTCATGCTTTACATTTCAAAATAACTGGGTCTGTTGCAGGAAGAGACAAATCACTTCTTCATCTTAAAGCAGAACAATCCTCAGATGTCTGTCTCTTTCTTTGCATCGAACTTTACAATAATTTGAGCAAAGAAGAAGAACCCACAAAGCGTCTCATGCTACATGTGAAAAAAAACTTGTTAAAAACACAGACCCTTGTTAAAATGTTAATCCCTGTCAGATGCTTTTATGTTAGCACTTAAGTTGTGGTTCAAGTTACTCACGCTGTGATTGTTAATAATTTAAAAGTTAGAAGAGGAAGAAATATTTTTCAAACAAATAACTAAACAAACTTTAAACTAAAGCTTTAAACCGAAGCTTTGAGTGAATGTTTATGTTCACAAATAGTGCCTTGACCATCAAAAGAGCAGATAATGTTCCATTGTTGGGTTTGTTGTTGCCATGTTGTTTGTATTACCCTCAGCTGTACTTAACGCTTGTGCTCAAATGTTAGCATTCAAACAGGGTAAACTAAGATGGTGAACGTGGGAAACATTATACCACTGTAGCATTGTCATTGTAAGAAATGTTAGCATTTAAACACACTAAACTGGACAGGTTCATCACAACTTTCTAAAGCATTTCTAAAAAAGTGTATTATTTCCTGCTATTACAGATACTTTTGTTAATTGGCTCCGAACCTTGAGCCTGTAAGTGGTTCATGCTACAAAACTCCATCCGATAGTACTTTGTGTAAACTGCTAGTAAATGCACAATCAAGATTTTTACCATTGTCTTCTTCATAACTGTTGGACATTTCTATGCTGACAGCACAGTCCTCTGTTTTGCTGATTCTGTACAGCAGAGCTGTTAAAAACCTACAGTTTGCATTTTGTCTTCTCCAGAAGCCTCTTATCTGTCCTGTGCTGAATAGTAATAAAACCCATACATGCTGTTGGCCAAAAGTAAAAATATTATTTACCTTCACGTCAGCATTCTCATTGGCAGGCAACTTATATTGATCAGTAAACACTTCAGAGAACATCAACTCTATATGATATCTGACTGACAAAAAAAAAATACTTCATGCTGCAAATCAGAAACTGTTGGTCTCTCGCATATCCTGTACACAACTGTTTCTTTTTAACTGTAGTGATGTAATCCATAGCCACTCACACTTTATTGCACAACCTCTCCTGGTTTTATCATATGAGCATTGGTTTCTGTTTATAAAGTTTGTCTCCATGAGTTACCATATCTTATTAGGTTTTGTGGTTGCAGTATTGGAGTTGATCACATTCTGCACTTCATATTCCTGGAAAAACTGCAATACTGTACTCAGGAAATTTAAAAATAAATGTAACGGGACAATCCAATAATCTTATAATTGACCTTAGCAATTGACTTAGCAATTGGTAATGGTTAAAAGTTAATTATTCACTATAGATGGGTATTTCAGAAAACACACTTTTCTGGAGCATTCAAGGCCGCAACTAACATTGTTTCTATTATCCATTAAGTTGTCCATGGTTATGTCTCCAGATGTCTTTCTTTGTCCAATTAACAGCACACAAACCAAAGATATGTTTCTGGTCACACAAGACAGATATAAGCAGCACATATTCACATTTAAGAAGTTGGAACAATGTCATCTTTGGTATTATAGTGTAAAGAAATACAAATGATTGATCGATTATCAAAATAGTTATTAATTTTCAGTCGAACTATCAATCAATTAATGGTTTCAGCTCTACTTTACATTTCCAAGCACTTGAAGGACCTTTTATGGTACTGTTTATAGTGGTTCCTTAAGTGCTAAAAAAATAAATAATACAAGTCTACAAAACAACTCAATCTGCTGATGAAGATCATGTGATCTTATTGAAAGCCCTGAATGAACTCCTACGAGGACTTTGTGGTGAAAATGTTTTCTCAACACATCAGTGAAATGAATTGGAAAAAAAACCATTTATGACTAATTTTGTTAGTTTAGCTTGTTAAAATCGGTTTCCATGTTAGTATCCATCTTTGATTATATTTAGGGCCATGGCATTTACATGTAAGGTGATAAATCTGGTTATTGATATCCTTGAATTGAATTATCACTCTGCACTTGTACAGTGTATTATCATTAGTCAAGTTTACTATTACTACTTCTATTATAATTAGCATTCAATTATATCCACTGCTTCTGTTACTATTGGTCATAATCATTTTATATAATATTATTTCAAATTATAATATTTCTGCTATTTTTAGTGCTACTACTGTTATTATCAGTCTCATTATTTATACACGGTTATCTGGATTGATGATATTGTAATTATAATATGTTGTTCTTTCAGTACACATTACATCTATTGGACTTCTATCCTGGTCCAGGGTTCCTGAACGCATCGCTCTCTCTCTCTTCCGGTAAGCGTATTGCATCACTTCCGGTTGCCAGCTTAGCAGCTAGCAATGTTTTCCTCCTCTCCCCCTCCCGCTCCCTCTTGCTCAGAGTGTCTCATGTATAGCTATTCCTCTGCCTCCCTTAATAATAACGGTACATGCAACAAGTGTAGTTCATTTGCTAGGTTGGAGGCAGTTCTAAGTGGGTTAGATGCACGGCTCCGCACCATCGAAGCTCAGACAGTTACGCTAGTTAGCTCGCCTTAAAACTGATAAGGTTATTATTGCAGGAGATTTAAATATTCATGTGGATGTTGATAATGATTGCCTTAATGCTGCATTTATCTCATTGTTAGACTCGATTGGCTTCTGTCAGAGAGTACAGAAACCCACTCACTGCTTTGGCCACACCCTTGACCTTGTTCTTGCATGTGAAATTGACATTGAGCATTTGGAGGTCAGACCATTACCTCATAACTTTTGAGTTTATACTCCCGGAGTGTACATTGTTAGTCAAAAGTTTCTACACCAGATGTCTAACTGACAGTGCTGTAGCTAAATTTAAAGAAGCGATTCCTTCTGCATTTGATTCAATACCACGTCTCAATGTGACTGAGGACTAGTTCGTCCCAGATTGATCATCTTGTCGATAGTGCTACAGGCTCACTGAGAATGACACTAGACTTGATAGCCCCACTGAAGAAAAAGACAGTGAGGCAAAGGAGGTTTGCTCCCTGGTATAACACTCAGACCCGCGAACTAAAGCAAACATCACAAAAGCTCGAAAGCATATGGCGTTCCACCAATCTGGAAGAATCACGCTTAGTTTGGCGAGATAGCCTTAAAACATATAAAAAGGCTCTCCGTAATGCCAGAGCAGCCTATTACTCATCAGTAATAGAGAAAAATAAGAACAACCCCAGGGTTCTCTTAAGCACTGTAGCCAGGCTGACAGAGAGTCACAGCTCTGTGGAGCCGTGTATTCCGATAGACCTCAGTAGTAATGACTTCATGAACTTCTTCAATGAAAAGATTTTAACTATTAGAGGCAAGATTGATGATCTCTTGCCCTCAACCACTGCCGATCTGTCATCAAGAGGAGTGGCCTTGGAAAAGGCCGTATGTCCTGGTGTATATTTGGATAGCTTTTCTCCCATTAACCTAAACCAATTGTCCTCAACGGTTTCTACTTCTACCTGTCTCTTGGACCCCATCCCAACGAGGCTGCTTAAAGACGTGTTGCCTTTAATTGGCACCTCTCTGCTGGATATTGTTAATGTGTCTTTACTAACAGGCCATGTACCACATTCCTTCAAAGTAGCTGTAATTAAACCTCTCCTAAAAAAGCCCACTCTTAATCCAGAGGTGTTGGCTAACTACAGACCGATCTCTAACCTTCCCTTCCTCTCTAAGATCCTTGAGAAAGTAGTCGCAAATCAGTTGTGCGACTTTCTACATCAGAATAGTTTATTTGAGGAGTTTCAGTCAGGATTTAGAAAACACCACAGCACAGAGACAGCACTGGTGAAAATTACAAATGACCTCCTAATTGCATCAGATAAAGGACTCATCTCCGTACTGGTATTATTAGACCTTAGTGCTGCGTTCGACACCATTGATCATGACATCCTATTACAGAGACTGGATCAGTCGATTGGCATTTCAGGTACCACACTAAGTTGGTTTAAATCCTATTTATCAGATCGATCTCAATTTGTATTTGTAAACGATGAAGCCTCAATGACCACCAACGTTAATCACGGAGTTCCACAAGGTTCTGTGCTTGGACCAATTTTATTTACCTTATATATGCTTCTTTTAGGCAACATTATCAGGAAACACTCTATAAACTTTCATTGCTATGCAGATGATACTCAATTATATCTATCGATCAAACCAGAGGAGACCAACCAGCTCGCTAAAATTCAAGAATGTCTTAAAGACATAAAAACATGGATGACCTGCAACTTCCTGATGTTAAACTCAGACAAAACTGAAGTTATTTTACTGGGCCCTGAACACCTCAGAGATCAATTATCTGGTGATGCGGTTACTGTAGATGGCATTGCCCTGGCATCCAACACCACTGTAAAGAATCTCGGCGTTATCTTTGACCGAGACTTGTCCTTTAACTCACACGTTACGCAAATCTCAAGGACTGCATTTTTTCAACTACGTAAAATTTCAAAAATCAGGCACATCTTGTCTCAAAAAGGTGCAGAAAAGCTGGTTCACACGTTTGTTACTTCCAGACTAGATTACTGCAACTCCTTATTATCAGGCTGCTCTAATAAGTCTCTTAAGTCCCTCCTGTTGATCCAGAATGCTGCAGCTCGTGTACTCACAAAAACTAAGAAAAGAGATCACATTACTCCTGTATTAGCTGCTCTGCACTGGCTCCCTGTAAAATCAAGAATCACATTTAAAATTCTTCTCCTCACCTACAAAGTCTTGATTGGTGATGTACCATCATATCTTAATGAGCTAGTAGTACCATATTGCCCCACTAGAGAGCTGCGCTCACTAAATGCGGGGCTACTCGTGGTTCCCAGAGTCCTAAAAAGTAGGATGGGAGCAAGAGCCTTCAGTTATCAAGCTCCTCTTTTATGGAACCAGCTTCCACTTTCAGTCCGGGAGGCAAACACAGTCACCTCATTCAAGAATAGACTTAAGACTTTCCTGTTTGATAGTGCTTATAGTTAGAGCTGAATCAGCCCCTTGATATGCTGCTATATGCTTATAGGCTGCTGGGGGATGTTTTAGGATACACTGAGCACCTATCTCCTCTTCTCTCTCTCCTTATGGATGAATTTACATCTCTCCAGTGCACCTTACTAACTCTGCTTCCTCCCCGGAGTCTTTGTGACTTTACGTCTCATAGGGTCCATTGGACCTGGCGGTGTCTGATGCCTGGTGAGCCGGTCTCGCGTTAGCCCTGCTGATGCGGCCCGCCCCCCCTCCTTTCTACCTCCTTCTGTTTCATGGATTGGAGTTCCATTCATACATTGTCATATTCATGTAATGTGTTTATGTAACTTTGTAATGCTGTTCATTCTGTACACATGACATCTATTGCATCTGTCCTTCCGGGGAGAGGGATCCTCCTGTTGCTCTCCTGAAGGTTTCTTCCCTTTTTTCCCTGTCAAAGGTTATATTTGGGGAGTTTTTCCTGATTCGATGTGAGGTCCTGGGACAGGGATGTCGTATATGTACAGATTGTAAAGCCCTCTGAGGCAAATTTGTAATTTGTGATATTGGGCTATACAAAATAAATTGAATTGAATTTGGTATGTTGTACAGATTGTAAAGCCCTCTAAGGCAAGTTTTTTGGATTGGTGATATTAAGCGATACAAATAAAATGTAATTGAAAAATCTGATGTTTTTTCTATGAAGACAATCAGACACACTTATGGCTTCATATATACAACACGCTATTTATTGTTTTTTGATCCCAAAATTACAAGTGTAGATGCACAGACTGCTGTGCACTTTAATGACACACTGCAGATATAAAACCAAACACAGAATGTATGTGACTATCATTCAAATAATTAAAGCCATTTTAGCGGACCATCATTCATCATATGCCATCTGCAGTTTGTTTAAGGGCGACAGCATATGGAGCCTCTGCCCATCACATGTATAATTACGCTCCTAACAGGTGTTCTCCAGCGCACTGAAACCTGCAATCCAGTTTAGAAGCAGTCAAAGACATGAGCACGATACAAGCTCATAATTTTAACATACCATACATGAAGAATCCATGGGATCCTAAGAATTTCACAACATCTGGAGCTGGTGACGACTTTTTAAGGATGTTTTTAAAAAGCCTGAAACTAGGACATCTATGACAGGCAATTGTATGTAATTAGACAGAAAATGGTTGGTTTGCTTTCCACCCAAAAATAAATATGTGGAGTGGTGAGAATATAATCTATCAACTCTGAAGTCTCTGTCACTGGATGTCATCATCATCAAATAGATCCTCAAAATCTGTGGAAACAAAAAACACAATTAAATTACAGTCTCATGACAGCCGGACAATTTCAAATGTGTCTGCAAGCCAGAAATGTTCTCATAAAGCGTTATAGGTGGAGAAGGTTGGAGTGGTGTAGGGTGATAAAAGTAAAAAGATCTGGGAATGCACTTGCTGAGGAGTCTGCTGAGCGGCCTTCCTGTGGGTCTGACAGTTTGTGAGATCAGAGGTCAGCAGCAGAAGTGTATGAACATGCATGGTAATATGTGCCACATCCTGGGACCTGGGATCTATTGACAGAAATGGAAGATAAGATTTGTAGCTATCGTCTTCTTCACCATGTGCTGCAGAACAGACAATCCAAACATATTTACGTTACCTGGAGGTTATCTGGCATGTTTGTGAAACTGTAACATGAGCTGCAGAGTGCAAAACCGAAGTACTGCCAGTCGCCGTCTGACTTCTGTTAAAGTAGTGTTACGAACGACATTACCGCGATTTTGTCCTCAGCGGCTCCCATTGCCAGTCTTGCAAAGGGAGGAGTGAGCGCAGGCATATTCAGAAGGTTGATATCTAAAACCACACAACTAGATACCACCAAATTCTGCACACTATCCTTTTCACAATCACTATGATTATTATTACTATCACTGTGATCCAATAGAAACAAATAATAATGAAAAATTAGCTTTCAGCGACTACTGTTATCATTGACATTTAAGATAAGTTTCCTTTCCTTTCCTATTCTTTTGTTTGTTTTCTAGAGCTGCAACGTTTAGTCAATCAACCGAAAATGAGACGGCAACTATTTTGTGGATTGATTGATAATTGTAGTCATTTTCTAAGCAAAAATGGTCTTGTTACTATGACAACCTCTCCCTTCCACTAGGGGTCCGGGCTCTGTTTGCTGTTTCTTTGTCTTTCAGACTGTTCCTCGTCAGTTGAGCCACCCTTGAGCCTGGTGGGAGTCCATAAAGACACGCCACCTGAACAATGAGCCGGTCGCTCCCTTGCCTGGCTGGTTGCGCTCCTCTGGCTGACACTGCTGCTGATTTGTTTTGTTGGTTAAGTTACTTTTGGTATTCTTTAAATACATGTTTTTTTTTACTATTTACTACTTCCACACTCGTCTGGTCTCCCCTCATGTTGCAGCCTTTGAGCCGGGTTGTAACATTCAACCAAACACAACATGATTCACAAACATGAGAATGTTATGCTATTCTTCAACATATATGTATGATAACAAATTATTAAGAGTAATTTGGGAAATTATTAACAGTATTTTCTACAATGAATCAATTTAGGGAAAATAATTCACAGACTAATTGTTGATGAATATATGTTTTTTCAATTGTTTAATTTGTAAAATGTCAGAACATTTTGAGAAAAAGAAACATCACAAATCTTTATAGCCTGAGGTGATATTTTGTCCTATACTTGTTTTGATCAGCAGTCCAAAACCTAAATAAATCTAATTTACGATGACATAAGACAATGAAGCATTATGTTTATTAAATTGTTTTCCTGAAATAGACAGTGGGAATTGGCTCTTGTTGTATTTATAGCCAAACTATGAAAAATCTTAGTTTTAGTAAAAAGACAAATGTAATAAGAACACTTTGAGTGATCCCTTTGTTCTTCTTTATACACTTTAAGTGGTGTTCTATTGTGCTGTATAAGTACCGTCTGCAGTCAGTCAGTCTACATACAGTACATTTTGTGCAGACTACACATTAGAATGTGCAGTGCGTATGTTATCCACACATCCTCCTTGTGCGCAGACTGCTGTTTTAAAAGGTGTCATCAAACACTCCGAACATAGAAATCAGACAGCACATGACAGAGAAACAACATTTTGGCTCTAATTAAAGCCTTCACAAAAACATCAGCACATTAAGACAGGTACATGCAAGACAGGGACGCTCAGGTGAAAACAATCCTTCTGTCATGTTGTAACCGCTGGAACAATATGTGCCCCCATGCAATATCTAAGCATTTTCATGGTCAACCCATATTAATTGATCAACTAAAAGCATAATTGAAGAAATAAATCATATTACCCAATTTAAACTATTGATAAAACATGCAGGCGAAACAACAGTATTTAGTGATTAATGAATTTGAGCCAGGAGTGTTCATGCTGTATTGTAAACATGCGTCACAAACGTTTCCAAAAAGATTAATTCATGTTTTACTTGCAGTAGCAGTTCGATTAAACTATAGTTTCCTGTTTTAGAAAGTAAAACTATTTACAAATTCCCTTACAAACACGAGGACCAAACCGGAACAAGTGCAACACACTGAAGTTATTTTTCCACAAAGCCGCTGCAGCCTGAATATTTCAGTGGGAAATTACACTAATTAGCACAAATTGTCACATTTGTGACTGTGAAAGAACTGAGCCAGTGTGACACTGATTGTTCAACATTTAAAATCCCTTTATAAATGTAGGCCAGGGGATTTGGAAGCTGCTTTCAATACGCCTGGAGACAGTTAAGTGGTACACATCTCTATCAGAAGGGAATAAAGCCTGCCACCCTAAATTAGCCTCATACAAAGCACATCCACAGAGCTCCTGCTGAGAAGTCTGCGTGGAATCTGTGTCGCATATGGCAAGAGGTTGTGGACGTTTGATGTAGCTGCGCCTCGGGACAAGAGATCACACTACATTATAAAACACAGTTAGTAAAAGGGGGGCAGGGGTAAAAGGAATGTTTTGGGGCCAGTAAAGAGATGTCCTGCTGTGAAACCAGCAGCGCTCTAACGCCCAGAAGTGAAATAACCTCATGTACTAATAGATTCAATCTGCCCTGACTATTTCCTATTTGAAGATGACTGACTCCTCCTCAGTTCACTTCAGATTACCTGAGCAAAGTGAACAGAGCATTGCTACTATCCAGAACATCCAAGGGTGCTATAATATTACCAGTGGCACCGCCAACTGCACTACTCGGTCCCCAACTCCTCCCAGATGAAGGCAATAACAAGAGAAATAAACGTCCTCACCTCCAGGCATATGAAGCATTGTTGAAATGCTGGACACGCACCAGTCTGCAGCATTTCAGTAAAAAATGTATCTTTGGGGACTAGCCCAATTTATCATTATCTATTATTTAGTATTGATGTGGCAGTACATTATGGCAAATGCCAATTATTTTGTTTCATGTACAATTATAAAATACTTTCAAATATTCAATGAATTGTGACCCAATCTTAGCTAAACTGACTCAATTTATCTTTGAACTGCTGTGTATCAAATATTTACATATTTGGATTTTTAATCAAATCGACCAGGTGTATATTTTAATTGTCTGACAAGATTATAATATATACAAAGCTCTGGTGTCAAAAGGATTTATTTTAATTTTAATTGGATTACTGTATAAGTAAGGCCAATGCCTGCACATAACATGCACCAACTCAGTGCACGACAACAATACATCTTTATTTCCTCAATATTTTAGGAGGGCCTCAAGTAGATTTATTGTTTTGCTGTTGAGTAAAGGTAAGGAATGGCTAGTGGTATGTATATGAAGAAATTATTTACCATTGAAGAAATCTAAGTGAACTGCCTTTTCATTGGCAGCCAGGTCCATCAGCAGTCCTGTGCTTCCCCCAGCCTGCCAGAGAACAAACATGCAGCACAGAGGCACACATTCAATTTTACCAAGACAGCCATGAAAACAGCCAATTACTAATACTGACATTTTGTTTGGATACATCTGTCAGTATAATTTAGTTACAAATATGAAAAAACATATGCTGTTTCTTATGTGCTGGTCTACACAGTAGATAATGCTCAACCCTACTTTTGAATACTTGCAGACAGCTTGTAAATCCAAGAGGTAGCTTTTTGTCAAACTGTGTTTAGTTCATCTTCCATTTTATTTGGTTCCTCCTGATTACTTGAAACTATTACAGAATCTGCTTTATTGGTCAAGTATCTGTACACAATTAAAAGGTATTTGACGCTGACTTTAAGTTGCTCTCAATGCATTTACACACAGAACTATTTACATGAAGATAGAAATACACATACTACTTAAAAACTAAGAACAAAGCCAAACACCAAGGAGTTTGACTTGGTGTTTTATATATATATATAAAGAGGAAATTATAGGGCTATCCTCGACCAAAGGAATTCTTATCAACTAACACTTGAGCGTTTTAGTCAATTAAAAAATTAATTGAATCGACAGGTTTGTAAAACTGAATTTCTCCACAAAAAAAAATCACAAAAAAGCACCACTTAAGATCTTGTTTAAACCTGAGATGTGCTCATAAGTTTTTCATTCAGCATGAAAAAAGTTTTTTAAAAATGACTGAGCGACTAAAGAAATCTTAATCAACAAAGACCAAAACAGCCGATTAGTCTTACGTGTGATAAACTACTTCAACATGTACAATATAGCTGTACAATTTGAAAGCAGTAGATATGTGTGCAGGAAGTGCAAATATATTTATATGGGGATATAAAAAAGTTAAAAGTATAAAGATTATGTTTAATGCTCAGAGCATAAGTGAAAAAATATAAAACGAAGCACTATTATGTGTAGACAATTCATGGATATACATAATATTCTAGATGAAAGTCAAGTGTACTGTAAATTGTAAACAAATAGTGTAAAGGAATACATATTGAATGGTACTAGAGTACTTTATATACATGAAGTGGCTGGTAGTGTAGCAATGTTCTATCAGTTATATTCATATATACAGGCTATATTATTAATGTATAACTTGTCGGTAAGTGGATAAGTTCGTGTTATAGACTGATTTAACTGTTTATACTGGCACGTGTGAGGATATTGTCTAGGTCGGTTAACATTACGATGGGCCACAATAACCGTTACCAAGGCAACAAGCTGTGGTCACATTAACGTTATTAGTTAATATTTGCAACTTTAAGCTGTTAACGCTGAAGATACATTTCACTATTAAGGCATACGGCAGTAAAACGGCTCAGTCTATAGTTATATATACACACAGCTACGCTAACTGTATATAGACGTAACTAGCTAACGTTAGTTAACTAGCTAGATTAATGAGTTAACAAGCTAGTTAGGTTAGCTAGTTAGCTAACCTCGTCCAGATCAACGTACGGTCCCGCGCCCTCAGGAAACATCTCGTCCACTGCTGGTTTCATGGCGACCGTCGAGTTGGACTGATCCTTTAGTGGCATCGATGAAGCACGTGGTCTGATCGACTAACGTTCATCAAACGGAGAGCTGAAGAAGCGCCACAAAATCGAGCTAACGCGGTGTCGGTCCAAAATACATCCGACGTGGAAGTCGAGTGAAGACACAATGGTTCCGAGTGGTAAGGTCAAATACAACGGGGACAATTGTGTAATCGTTTATTTGATATACACACACTTTTTAATATGGGTGTAGTCCAGACGTCATCAAGAAAACCAGTTTGTTCATTAATAAGTAGTTTTTTTTAACTTTTCCAATGGGGATTTGAGCGACCAACATGTTGTGAGGTTAACAATGTATACATACTTTGAATAATAATAATATATTTACCCTATTATGACCACTCCAACACATGCTCCTTGATTCCTATTTTTCATATACTTTCACATTATATGTATATAATTGTGTTATTAGGATTGTTTTTACTGAGGGTTCTTCCATTCTTGTTTTCCCAGTTAAAGAGGTTTGTTTGGGGAGTTTTTCATTGTCTGACGGGAGGGTCAAAAGACAGAGGGTGTCGTATATGGATAGATTGTAAAGCCCCCTAAGGCAAATATGCAATTTGTGATATTAAGCTATGTAAATATAAATTGACTTGAATTAATATACGGTTCCATACCCAAGTGGAGTTTTTCTCTCTACCCGCTTCCATTATTTACCCCACTGTCTTTTGAATTTCATGCAGTGACGGTTACTCATCCGGTTCAACTAACCATTGTTGTTCTCTACTGTCCACCTGGTTCCTTGGGAGACTTGTTGGAAGAACTTGACGTCCTCCTATCAAACTTCCCAGAAAATGGACCCCCGCTCATCCTTCTGGGCGACTTTAACATCCAGACAGAGAAGTCATGTGACCTGCTACTCTTACTGTCTTCCTTTGCTCTCTCGCTCAGTCCATCCCCTCCTACTCACAAAGCTGGACCAACCTCCTTGACCCCCCTGGTCCCCCCCCCCCCTCCCTCCACCCTTCTACCTAGTCACTTTGTTGACTACTTCACAAAAAAGATAGACGACATACGCTCCTCATTTACTAATCCATCTTCTTTAACTACACCTCCATTAACTTCATCTTCTTCCCCCTCGCTTTCCTCTTTCACCCTCCTGTCTCCCAATCAAGTTCTTACCTTGGTAACCTCTGCCCGCCAACCACCTGCCCCCTTGACCCCATCCCATCTCACATTCTCCAGTCTATTGCTCCCAACCTTCTTTCCTTTCTCACCCATCTTATTAACACCTCCCTCTCAACCTGCTGTTTCCCTAACTCTCTGAAGGAGGCAAGAAGTCAATAACTACAGACCTGTCTCTCTCCTCCCCTTCCTTTCCAAAACTCTAGAGCGAGCTATCTTTAACCAAGTCTCCTCCTTTCTTCACTGCAACAACCTTCTTGACCCTCACCAGTCTGGATTCAAGGCAGGCCACTCAACAGAGACTGCCCTCCTTGCTGTCTCTGAGCAGCTTCACACTGCTAGAGCAGCCTTTCTCTCATCTGTCCTTATCCTTCTAGACCTTTCCGCTGCCTTTGACACAGTGAACCACCAAATCCTTATTTCCTCCCTCCAGGACCTGGGTATCTCAGGCACCGCACTCTCACTCTTCTCATCCTACCTCACCGACCGCACTTACCGGGTAACCTGGAGAGGATCTGTGTCTGAGCCTTGTCCTCTGACTACTGGGGTCCCTCAGGGCTCAGTCCTTGATCCTCTTCTCTTCTCTCTGTACACTAACTCTCTCGGCTTTGTCATTCGCTCGCAGGGCTTCTCATACCATAGCTACGCTGACGACACCCAATTGATCCTCTCGTTTCCCCAATCTGAAACACAGGTAGCAGCACGAATCTCTGCCTGTCTGACTGACATCTCTCAGTGGATGTCCGCACACCACCTGAAAATGAACCCGGACAAGACTGAACTTCTCCTCCTTCCAGGAAAAGGCTCTCCCACCCACGACCTGACTATTAACTTCAACAACTCAGTGTTGGCTCCAACTCCGACTGCCAGGAACCTCGGTGTGACACTCGACAGTCAACTCTCCCTGACTGCCAACATTACCGCAATAACACGCTCCTGTAGGTACATGCTGTACAACATCAGGAGAATACGACCCCTTCTCACTCAGAAGGCGGCACAGGTTCTGGTCCAGGCTCTGGTCATCTCACGGCTAGACTATTGCAACTCCCTCCTGGCAGGTCTACCTGCTAATGCCATTCGACCTCTACAGCTCATCCAGAATGCAGCTGCTCGGCTGGTCTTCAACCTCCCGAAATTTAACCACACTACTCCGCTCCTCCGCGACCTTCACTGGTTACCGGTGGCCGCCCGCATCCACTTCAAAACATTGGTACTTGCGTACCGTGCTGCGAACAGATTGGGTCGGGTCTACATCCAGGACATGGTCAAACCGTACATCCCACCTCGCTCACTTCGCTCGGCTTCTGCCAATCGGCTTGTAGCTCCGTCACTACGAGCTAAACACTCTACGAAGTCACGACTGTTTGCTGTGCTGGCTCCTCATTGGTGGAACGAGCTCCCCATTGACATCAGGACAGCAGAAAGTCTCTACATCTTCCGTCGCAAACTAAAAACACATATTTTTTACGACTATACCTTGAATAGGGCAGGTAGCGCCGTAGTAGCACTTTGGTAGCACTTAAATGCCTCTTACTGATGGCACTTTGTAGTTTAACTTTATTGAAGAAATTGTACTTGCTTGATTCTTGTTGTTCTGAGTTTGGACTCATGGTTTAATGCACTTATTGTAAGTCGCTTTGGATAAAAGCGTCAGCTAAATGACATGTAATGTAATGTAATGTAATACCACATTACAATACTACAATGTTGCTTGCAGTTTAGTACTATCATTAGCCTACCAATTGATTTATACGTGACATAAACATTACTGGCAACCTTTATCTTTTATTCAGGATAAAGTTGAATGGAAAATAATGTCAAATAAAGACATTAAATAATGTTTCATCACAAAAAGAAAATGACTAGGATATCAAGCTGTAAACATTTGTTTGAATGGACTGTAGTACGTAAGTAAGTACAATCTTTTATACAAATATTTTCAAATCAGTTTTTGTTTCTGATTGATGTACAGGATCTATAAACTGTAGAAATCATGCACACTGATGTTCATACAAAATGTTTTGATTAAAAATATGCTGCACAGAATCAAACAAGACAAGAATGTTTCAATGACTTTTATTGACTCTAATTGGATGCTGTAGGTTTGTGGTTTAACAGATCACATTTACTCAATATTATTTGATTCCAATATGATTCACAAACATATTTCCTTATGACAAAGGTTGCAGCTTAAATGGCTTAAACTGTGCAGAAATGTTTTCTCAGCTTATAATAATACAACCAGGAATGATGCATTGAATAGAAAGGTGAGTATGACTATTTCACTTACGCTGTTAAACACACGTCTCACGTCAACAACAACTATAATGTGCATTATATAGGCATGTAGTTATTTTGTGCTGTAAATACTTTTGTCTCAAAGGCAGGAAAGTTGTGTTCCACACATAAACAAACTGAGAAACTGAGATGAGTCACAATCATCTTGATATTAGTCTAAGATTTTTATGGAACAGATAATAAATCATTTTTCTCTCCTGTCAACAACAGCACCATCTTGTGCTGCATTTCCATCGCTGCTCAGATAGTTTGGTCGCAGTCCTTCTGCCTGCTGGGAATCATCCTGCTCACGTCGATGTTGTTCTTCGCGAAGATCTCCATGGCTTTCTCGACGGTGGCGTCCGGCAGGGTTCGTGTTCGGCCGAGGATCCAGGCGAAGTCCACGTGGAAAATCCTCAGGATGTCAGTGCAGGAATACACCAGGGCCGAGTTCACGTAGTCAGTAGACATGATCCAGTAAGGGGAGTAGGGCAGGACTGGGATGGCAAGGAGCACAACACAGAAATCAAAAGAGTAAGAGGCATGTTCATGTTAAGAAGTCCAGTAACATCATCAACAGACTGTAAAGTGCCTCTCTCACCGTAGGAATAACTTATTCCCAGTTTAGCCGGATTCTTCATATCCTCTATGACTCCAGTCCCTTCGATTTTCCTCAGCTCTCCTTTTCTGTTTTATTCCACACAGTCAAATTTCATGTTGGAATAAGGGGGAATTTACATACCATGCAAATATTATTCTCATGGACTCTTTGACTCCATATTTTCACAAAGAAAGTTCTGAAAGGACTCACAGTATTTCAGAGCTGACCACTCGAATGGAGTTGTCTGTCCTCAAAGTGAAATTGGTTTCAATGCACCAGCCCTTCTCAAACTGGGCCGGCAGTTTGGAAATTTCAAACCATCTTCCCATGAACTATGAGGACAAAGACACACACGAGTACAAAGACAATTCAGAGCGCTGTGAGCAGAGTATGAATAAATCGACATGCTTTTAGTGGATTCAGTTTTTGCTACTTTACACTTCTACTCATTTACATTTTAGAGAAAATTAATGTCATTTTTACTCCACTACTTTTATTTAACAGCTTTATTCATTAGTTTCTGTGCAGGCTTGCTTGAGTAAACAAGCTAGTGTATACAGTACTACAACTACAACAGTGAAATACTACTTGTACATCAATGCACCAATAATAATAATCAAGCAGTACATACACATTTATAAAGTAGTTTACAACACTATATATGAAACATATACATAACATTACTATATGGGTGCCCACAGGAGGAATAGTTGTTGACATTTAGATGAATAAATGATCTGCCTACTACAACATTATGATGTGTAATGAACCAGATCATAAGAAGTAACTTGCCATCTATACATGTAACGCTATACATAATAAAGATACATACATAATCTTTGACACATTTTGAAAAAGACACACTTATAGCAGTGGTTCTTGTGGAAAAATAAAATTTTCTTTTTTCTTTTTTGAGATAGCACAAGAGAAAAAGCTCAGTTGTTCACTGACACCGCTGGGCATCAGTCTGACAATTTATTCATAATTTTCTCTTCGAAGTAGGTTGTACCTCTTTTAGGTTGAAGGCCGGTTGAACCGCTGGCTCTGGACATGGACCCCAATGGGGAACCTGAGCCCTGATCAGTGGGAGGATGAAGGCCAAAACCACAACAGAAAATAACTTCATAGTCGAGACAGGCCTTTGTTACCTGCAAAGGACAAGGAATTCACAACATAAAAAGTCATATAAATAACATAAAATAATATAAAGTCATACGAAAGTAAGTATTTTAAAT
This sequence comes from Cyclopterus lumpus, assembly GCF_009769545.1. NCBI lineage: Eukaryota > Metazoa > Chordata > Actinopteri > Perciformes > Cyclopteridae > Cyclopterus > Cyclopterus lumpus. Next base: position 12,496,506 of record NC_046982.1, read on the forward strand.
GTGAAAGTTTACACAACGAACATTTTTCTATACAATTTCTTTAAACACGTGAACATTTTAGTTGTTTACAAGTGAGTAACTTGTCATTCTATTATTTACTTCACCTCCAAATATATGTTGTTACCTCTTTATCCTGTTGATTCAGATGTATGTTCTCTCCCTTGGACCAATTCTGTTATTTGAATGAGAGACGTTGCTCTCGGTGAGGTTTTGCAGCACTGCAACGTTGTGTCATCAATGGGTGTCTTTGTGTAGAGCCGTCTTTATTTCAGACATGAAGTACACTATTAGCAAAGTGGAGTCATGGGGGACACACCAGTAGAAATGTAATTAAACAATCTGGATGTTCTTCTGCTTTGGGTGGGCAGGAATGTGAATTTCTGTTTTTCAACAAAATGTTTGAGGATTTAGAAAAATAGATTTTGAAATGCACCACTTAGTCCTGGTTGGACAAAGAGACTGATTATTAGACTCAGTCTAATTAAATAATATTTTGTCACATTCTCGTCACAGCTCACGGATGGGATGAGTCCGGACTTTAAATGTTTTAGCTATGCTCGCGACATGGCTCTACATATGGTAATGTCGGTCTTTCCGTCCACTATAATATTGCAGACATTTTCTACATACTTTAATTGTCCCCAGACAATGAATCTTAATGACTTTGGTGATCCCCGACTTTTTATCTATGGTAGTTATACCACAAGGCTCACATTTGTATTTTAAAGTGAAATGTTTCAACAACTATTCATGGATTCCCATGAAATGTGATTCAGACATTCATGTTACTCACAGGATTAATTGTTAAAGCTTTGGTGAGCTTCTGACTTTTGGTTGACATCTGTAGCTCAGTGTGGTACAAAATGTCATCGTGTTTAACTTTGTGAGTAATCAGAGCATTCCTGAAGAACCAAATTACTAAATTAGTTCAATTACCGAGTTTCAGTTCAAGAGCATCTTTTCTTTTGATGGTGGTATGTGTCTGCATAGGAATACTGTTTTAGTCTTTTACACATTGAGCGGTGAACTATGTCAAAGTAAATACATATTTCTTTATTCTAAAATATGTTTGGCAAATCATCATTCTTCATTAAACTAACTTTTGTCATTTCTTCCTCAAAAAGTAATTTTTCATCCTGGCAATGTGAACAGATTCAGCTACATGAACGTGTGCCAACTTAATCAATTAATTAAAAAAGTCAGGATCATCCATCCATCATTAAAGAATGTGGCAGCGCTCACGGTCCAAATGCAGAAAAATACGAACAAAACGTGAACTAAATTAAATATCTGTTTCTCAGTGTACCTCAGCATTGACATATGTGAAATGTCCTGGTGCAGTAAACCACAGTTGTTTAACACTCAACTCAGACAATGAGCCTGACTGATTCAGTAGATGATCAAGGAATGTTGATCGAAGCAGCGGTTGCACTTTGACACAGGTGTTTGCAGTGAGAAAGCCTGATTGAAAGTGGAATAGGAATTATTTAACTTATTAACTTACAATCAATCAATCAATCAGAGTTTCTATAAATAATGTCAGATCCAAAGCACAGTAGAATTATGAAATGTGTGTTTGTGGGATAAACGTGCAACAGCAACTTGAACAGATATGAATGACTGACAGGGTGACCTGGGTCATGTTGGGTTCCTGGCACCTGTTTCCACACACACACACATACACACACACACACAAACACACTGTACCGTATGCCGTAACACACTAATACACACATAGACACTGGGAATGTTTCCTTCTGCTGCTGAGGGACACTAGGGGCAGCAACACCATCTGTGACCTTTCCACATAAATTTAATTGACAGCCTCTTACAGGATTGGTGGAGCATTACTGTAAAAATAATAAGTTATTCATTGTTTATGAACTGGTTAGTGTTATCACCACAGTGACTGAGGTGACTGTTTGGTTAAGCTGATACAATATATGGTTATCCTTTAACAACGATAAGACTCCCATTGCCTATATTTTCATGGTTTTGGTCAAACAGGCCTGAGAATGTGTCACACTGGAGGATCAGAGGTAACTTAGATGAACATCCTCTGTTTTGACTTTACGAGTGTAAAACAAAAACACTGGCGATCGATGGAGCCGCTGAATGACCTTTTTTGACTTTCCATTCATGCGAAACAAAAACAGTTCAATTGTAGATTATGTTACACCAAAGATCAATGTAACTCGAGTATCATTTGTTTAGTATCAGAGGAATGCAGGGAAACTGGACGATACATTTTTTATATATCTTTAGCCAATTAGATATTAAAGTAAGCAGGTCATATTGATTACATTTTCTGGGGATTTATTTGACTTAAATTGATTTTCTGTGATATGGTGTTGTTAAATGCAAGAAGTGTCACGGATCGAAGACCAGGGACCCAAGCACAATGGACAAAACAGAGTAAGCAAATAATAATCCTTTACTGGAGTAACGGCAGGAACAGAACAGACAGAAACAGGGACACAGACTATGGAACGCTGGAGAACTTGGTCTCAAAACACAAGACAATCTGGCAGAGGACAAGTGAGGGAACCTAAGTAGTGAGTGACTAACGAGGGAATGGGTTGCAGGTGAGATGGGCGTGAGAACCAGGTGAAGGGAATGAAGGATGATCAGGTGTGAATGACCGGGTCTGAAATGACAAGAGAGTTAATAGACAAACAGATATAATGAAAACAACTATTAACAGAAAGAAGGTGTGGAGCTGAACTGTTACAAGAAGCCTCTTTGAATTATCAAAGAAATAAATGTGGTGGGTGATCTTTTCATCTCTCACAAACTAAAACTCTGGCCTCGAATCAAAGGACACATCTGACTCTGAATGTTTTTGACAAAGCTGTAAAGACCATTTTATAAAAAAGAGGTTACATCATACCTGCTGTGAGACAACAGTTGTAAATGATCATGAGACAAAAGTGTATTCTCTAATACATTGCCAGACCACACATTGCAGCTCAATTAACCAATTACAATTGAACTCAAAGCAGTTGTTTATCATGATATACAGCAGTTCTGACCATCTATCCAATGCCTCTATTGCTGCTTATAGTTATATCTAAATGTTAAATGTTTTTATAAGCATGTTGTGTTCTGCAGCTCGTTGTCTGATTCTGTTATTATTTTACATATCTTCTGTTAATAAACCAATACAGGCTGCTTCAGCCACAACCCATTTCCAGTGCAAAGTGGTTTATGAGGCCCTTGCAGCACCTTGTAAAAGCAGTGCAGGGATTAACAGTGAATACAGAGGGAGCTGCTGTGGGAGCATTAAGAAATGCACCTGTGCCCAAATAATCTTTCCTCACACATTAGTAAACACTATGGCTTGCGGTCTATAAAGGTGGGAAGGTGCAGTAAGTGTTCTTCTGAGACAGCACTTACATTTGGAGATTAGAAGACTAATAATATTGGTGTGAACTTCAATGCTGTTTGTTGTTGGTGATAAAAAAAGAAAAAAGCAGAATACTGTTAATGTTCTTCCTGGTAAGACATTAAGCCTGGTTCTTAAAATATAGCAGCTAAAGTCAGCTCGTAAATATCTTCATTTACTTTTAGCTGAGACTTGGATGAGAAAATCAATACCACTTCCATGTTTTTCCAAACATGATGTTATTGTGCAGTTAGCTTAGCTTAGTTTAGCATATAGACTGGAAACGGGAGGAAACTACTACAGCTCTGTCTGAAGATAAAGCAAATCTGTCTACCAGCAACTCTAAAGCTCACTAACATGTTATCGGGTTTGTTTAATATGTAAAAAAAACAATATATATATTATATAATATATGTAATAGTATGTAAAACTAAACAATTTGTGTCTTTAAATGAGGTCATATAATTTACTCTCCTTGGTTGTTGCATGATTAAGGGGCATGTTTATTGATCTCTAGAGGTGCTTTACTGATCCAGGGCTGTTTCCAGTCTTTATGCTGAGCTGATGATGCTAAGCTAACCAACAGCTAGCTGTAGCATAATATTTGCCAGACAAATATGAGACTGGTATCAGACTTCTATTCAAACTAATCCTCTGCAAGAAGTAAGTGAATACACACATTTCTACACCTTTTATATAACTATTTATTAATAATTAAATCTCTTTCACTAACAGGAATAGCATACAGATGATCTCTGGGATCATGATTTTGGGGAGAACATGTACAATATTTAAGCAGCAAATAAGCAGATGCTAATTTTAAACTCAAAACAAAATGAGAAATGTGGCCTCTTAAGTCCATAACATAAAAAATGCATTTCCTTCGTTCACAGAATATTGTCTTGGCTACTCTGATACTGGTTTTCTGTGTACTGGAGCACTGAGATATTTAGATATTTTGGATCTCGTTTGTGCTTATTATTCATCTTGTGTGTAACTTTTACATTAATCTTGTTGGTTTTTAGCCAAGGTTCCTCTTTAAAAGAGACTAAAAAGAAGTTAGTTTCATTAATATAAACGGACCGAGAGGAATTAATGAGATTTACACCAAAGATCAAGCGTGAGTCTTGTTTGAACAGCGTCTTCATTTGAACAGGTGCCAACTCTCACACTCCTTCCCCCTTTTTGTTTTACTCGTAAACATGAGAGGCTGAAGAATGTGATCAAGAGGGTCCTTAGATCTATAAAAGATCCTCAAAACAGAATGCGCCTCAGCACAGGTAGTAACGCTGATTACATACAGGTGAACAGAGTGCAGCCACGACTCTTCCTCGTCACAACTCCTGCTCTTTCCCTCCAGTTAACCCTCAAATATGAGCTTTCAGGAGCAACCTGTCTCAATAATCTTTCTGTTTTGTTCTCTGCAGGTCGTGGTGATAAGATGAAGGCCATGCAGGTGATTTTCTTGACTTTGCTGTCTGTTCTGGCAGCCAGCGCTCAGGTGTTGAAGTTCGCCAAATGTCCCAAACCAGCTGTTCAAGCCAACTTTGATGCTTCCAAGGTTAAGGATAAACTTGCCTTTCCTTTGCTACTACTTATTATTATGTAAAGCGTGACAACATTGCCTGTTTTGCAACAATTAAATGTTTTTCTTTGTGTGTTTTGTTCTGTGTTTCCTCTGCAGTACCTTGGTAAGTGGTATGAGATCATGAAGCTGCCAACATCCTTCCAGAAAGGCGAGTGCAGCATTGCCACCTACAGCCTGAAGAGTCATGGAGTCATCGGGGTCCTCAACAGTGAGCTGCTGTGAGTACATGCTGCCTGAATGCTTACATTTTGGTTTTTAATCTATACTATGTTCTTTAAAAAAGGTACTGCTTAAACTCAAGTTTTGAAACCACAAGTACTGTTGTTGTCATTGAAATAATGATCAGAGAAAAATTAAAAGTATTTTTTATCCCGTAAATTAGTGTGTAATTCCACAATAAATATCTCTTTGATGAAATTGCTTATTTTTTACTCGGGTGGATTGAATCCTCGGCCCAAACTCCTGCACCATGAACACACAGGATCACAAACACATCTTTGACGCTGTTTCAAGTTAATGAAGGACAATCATTTAGTGAAATTGGAAAAGTGTGACTAAAGTAATTTCTGTTCATGTTTTTACCTCATTTGTTAGTGACAATGGAACCGTTAATTCTATCGTCGGCTCTGCCAAGGTCAAGGACCCCTCTGAGCCTGCTAAGCTAGAGGTCTCTTTCTTTGAAGGTAAATAAATAGTATTACAAATATATTCAAGTGCTGTCAGTCAATTTGAGTAGTTACTTGCGTATATAATATTCTATCGGCTTTGACTCTCATACTCGTCTTTCCTGCAGGATCTCCTCCTGGTCCCTACTGGGTGCTGTCCACCGACTACAAGGGTCACTCTCTGGTCTACGGTTGCGTTGACTACGGCCTGTTCAGCATCGAGCTGTCCTGGATCCTGAGCAGAGAGCCCACTCTGTCTGAGGAGACCGTCGAGGAGCTGCACAGCATCCTGTCCTCCATTGGAATCGATGTAAACAAGATGGTGCCCACCAACCAGAATGAGACTTACTGCAGTGCCATGAACCAGTAAACTGAGATACTCCTGTTTCAGCTACAGGTCTGAGACAGGGCGACTTGGATCCATGACATGAAAACATAACTGTATGCAATGTGTGCTGCGCCTCCTCGCTCTGTAGATACCTTATGCAAAGTCAATGCAATAAACCTGTAAGAAGAAATGCATATTGTGGTGTTTTTTTGTCTTTAGACCAACAGGATTTATTCTGAACTACAAAGTCAAATTAATACAACTCACATTTCTTTAACATTCTAATAATCTTCTTTGTTGTTGAGTCCAAAGAACTAATCAGTAAATTCAGTGCACCTGATAGTCACACCCATCTCATCATCTTATTCACTCTCACCTGCCCACTCTGCTGCACCTCCTCCCTCTGGTATATAAGCCCCAGCTTCACACACACTCACTGCCAGATCATTCCCCACATTATGCCAGACTTTCCAGCGTTTACCCTCCGACTTGTACCGTTTACCCCCCGCCCGCCCACCCCTGTTACAATAATACACAATTAATAGTCATGGAAATCATTGGGAAGCTGAAATCCCGGAAACTTACCCTCACAGGCACAATAATAATTAATACTATTTATATAGAAAAAACGTGCCTCTTTAAAACAACTATCTTACGGTTTGTTTACAAATGTTAATATGCAGTAAAAGAGGACTAATCATTTACAAATGAGAACATCTACTAATTAATTACTATTAAGTTAGCCTAATTAGCTTGTACAATTTGTTAAACATGCACTTTAGACAACATATTGATGATTATGTGCAGATTACTGGTTATTATTAGCAATAAACCCATAAACCAAAGAGACATTGTAGGATTGTGAAAACAAAACCACAAAGGTAACAGAGTTAATCAGTTATCAATACTGTAAACCACTGGAGACCCACAGAAAGGAGAGCAAACTAAAACCTGCACTGCTGTTTAAAGTGTATTGCATTGGCTTTGTATGTGACACAGTGAGAAGTACAATCATAAGAAACATACATGAGTCTGTAGGCCTTTAGACTTCATTAGGTCCCTCTCAGTCTGTTTACAGGTTCAAGGCGCTACAGTAAGCTGCATCCTGGTTGGTGGTGAGCAGCTTGTCCACTCTGACTCCAATTGAGGACAGCGTGCTGTGCAGCTCCTCGAGGGTCTCCTCGGGCAAGCTGGGCTCTCTGCTCATGATCCAGGCAAAGTCCACATGCATCACGCCGAGGTCGGTGCAGCTGTAGACCAGAGAGTAGGTGTCGTAGTCGGTGGACAGCACCCAGTAAGGAGCAGGGGGAGCGTCTGGAGGTGTGAGGAAACAGGAAGTGAACACTTGTCTAAATTGGTATAAATCCACATCTGAAGAGCAATCTTTGCAGATTTGTAATACATTAGATGTTCTTACTCTCAAAGAAGGAGACCTGCAGCTTGGCAGGCTCAAGGGGGTCTTTTGCTGTGGCAGAGCCAGTGATAGAGTTAATGGTCCCATCAGCACTGAAAGAAACAAAAGAGAAACCAAAGTAATAACAGCAACATATTAGGCATAATGGTCCCTTTTCAGAGAATTATGTTATAATTTATGTCATGAAATTGGAATAGTATTACAGACGTTTAAATACATAAGCAGCGGATGGTAGATGTATAGCACATTTCAAGTACTTTATATACTGTTGTATAGTTCAATCTACAGCACAGTAGCATCATATTGATCATGTGTCTTAATTTGTAAAATCAATGTATTGTATAGAGTAGCATAAAAATGGAAGGAGTAAATGGAAGGAATATATATGAAAATATAGTTTAAGCTAATAGTTTTACTAACATATTTAGACTATTTAACCAATTTAACTGTTACAGGTTGAACAAAATGTGTATTATTGAACATTTATTCTTTTTAGCTTGCACAGTAAAATATACCACCTCTATATCTAATTTGTAGCCTCAGAAAGGGAATTTTAGTGGGACTTTTGTGATGCAACTCATTTTGATGCAGGCAGCGTACTCACAGCACCTCGTTGTTGAAGACACCAACGACTCCAGGGCTCTTCAGGCTGTAGGTGGCAGTGCAGCACTCGCCTTTCTGGAAGGCATGTGGCAGTCTCTGGATATCGTACCACTTACCAAGGTACTGCAGAGGAAGAGCATGAAATTAAAATGTTGTTCATGAAGAGCTGCAATCTTGAGGATTTAAGTGGCAATGTTTGTATAGTGGGACAAATTGTTGCCCTGGGAAGCCTAATTTGTTAACTTCTGGAATTGAAAGTAAAGGAAATGAAACAGAAATGCTATGTTGTCTCCATACAGAATATATAGAAGTATTTACCCTGGCAGTATCAAAGTTCTCCTGAACGGCCGGCTTGGGGCATCTTCCTGGCATGATGACCTGAGCGTTGACCGCCAAAGCGGACAGCAGAGTGAGGGAAATCACCTGGATGGCATTCATCTTTCCTCCACAACCTATAGAGAACAAAACATACTGTTTGGTTATTCAGATTTAAGAATGAAAGATAATGAATTAATGTTGATATGTTTATAAAAAGACACCTGCTACTTGCTTACCTGTATTACCGGGGAGCAGTGAAGTTATGAGTTTTTCTGATGTTTTTATAGATCAGTTTTTCCGCAACTCCTCCTTCGTATTTACTGCTGAGGTCATTTTGAGAAAGAATGTGTGAAAAATGGCACCTGTTCCCATTTTGTGTTTAGAGAAGCCTCTGACTGACAAGTTGGTGTAAAAGTCATATTAATGAACTGCTATGGATAACTAGGTTTGTTTCACATTCAGAGCATTAATTTAGCTGCATACTATTATCCATATAGAGATATAGCAGAGTAATGTCTACCTCGCAATCCCTCTGTGTGTGTTGTCGAAGCGTCTCTTTACTTTGTTGACATAGGTGTAAACATCCGCTGCTCTGCAATGCTCTCATACAGTAATAAAACCGTCTCTTTATTGATTAAAACCAGCGTTGTTGTGGTCGCGTAGCACCCACCGGTCCCCTCTGAGGTAAAACACTGTTCGCTCTGTCTGCACTTGTGCCGTACTTCACACTGTTAGTGCTGTTAGCACCGTTAGCTCTAAGCCACCCAAACGCCGTCGCCATGTTGAGAGCCTTGAAAGGCCATCCAACTCCATGACTTTGTTTTATGACCAAATGCCTGCAAAACAAATGACATTCCCATAAGCCTCAGTTATACTTTGTGTTTTGTGCTATTTAACAATTGTTAGCCTGCTGACACGCTAAACAAAGATGGTGAACATGGTAAACATCAGCATGTTAGCATGCTTTAAAGATGACCAACCATAAACTTCATGTTGGAAAAACATACTACATTTTTCCCTGTCCAAACGAGTGAAGTAATTGTTTCGTAACTTATGTACATTTTTAATAGTTTGATTGATTTCCTCAGCAAGAATGATTCTCTTTTGACCAATGAATATAGCTTTAAGGTGGACCAAGTGTGATAAAGCAGCAGAAATAGATCATGGGCGAGAGTTTTTACAAAAAAGCGGCACATCGCTTTGCCTGTTTGCTGTTTGTGAGCAGGTTAGGACGTCTTTATTTATACGTCTTAAACAACATGTTGTTTGGTCGTTCGCATTGAGTCCACTTAAGAGGTGTTACGGGACAACCTTATTCTTTCCACAAAAAAGGGGCACGCCCTCTGTGGCAGTCTGGTCTCCTTCATTATGTCAGCATGTTAACATTGTTATTGTGACCGTGTTAACTTACTAATATTAGCATTTAGCGCAAAAGTCTTAATGCAAGTGTTATATTTCTATATTTCAATATTTAAAGACTAATTCATAGTTAGGGAGAAAGCACATTGTAAAGTATGTTACAGGCCTCCTTTAAGTATAACTTTTGTATAATTAACTGAAATCATAGATGTAGGACTTTTACTTGTAACAGAATATTTTTACAGAGCGATATTGATACTTAATTAAAAGATCTGAGTACTTCTTCAACCACTGCTTAAAAAATGTTCACTGTCAGTGATTATTTCCTGAGTGTAATACAACCAGGATCTAAAGGCTTTGTCAGTTATTTCAGGGATTCTTTATCTCACGGTAATCAAGACCTAAACAAGATTTCCACACAGTGTCAAAGACGGAATGCTTCTATCTTTGAGCGATTACAGCTTTGGTACGGTTGTCACTGGATGGGGAAGAATACAGTAAATGCAAGCGATCCGGATACGAGATTGTTTCTGTCATCAGAAGATGGACGGTTGTCTGCGCTGAATCAGTGAATTTATAGCCGGTCCTGTTTCTGGACGTTAAACCCGTTCTGATCCCTTCGCCTCGCTGTGACTCTATAATGCTGGGTGCAAACAAGACGGACAGAAATCCCTCATAAAAAGCTTACAACGAGAAAATTCTTTAATTAGCGGTTTAGATGTCCTAATGCTCTGCTGTCTTAATTCCTAAGCCCTTTATTAGTCTCTTTTCAGTAAAAAATGATCAACCTACTTGTTTTTACTGCACAAACACACGTGTTCCTCAGATATGTTTATATATAATTGTACCAAAAAAAAGAAGAAAAACACTTAAAGCGTTGAAGTTATAAAGAGGGCTTGTTAACAAATTATATTGATTATTAGAAAGAAATGGTACCGTTTTAACTATTAGATATCCTGTAACTATTAGAATGAATGTTAGAATGAATGAAAATATGAACATGTTATGATTGTTAACGGCTTCCCTCCAACAAGCGAAAGACACACATCCAGCAGCAGCAGATCTCAGTGAAAGGTCACAGGCGAATGACCAAGCTTATTAAAACTAATGGTCATGTGCAGCAGAAACAAAATCCATCCACAATTATGCGACAGGAGGTCCCACTCCTACCTGTGAAGAACAAGAGGATGAAGCACCAGAACAACACACCTGGATCACTGAACAGAGAGGAGACTTTACCTTCCCACAGCAGCACATGAATGTGTCTGTGTATCTGTGCTGCAGCATGCTGTGGGTAGAAGCCTGCATTTGATGAAAATGTAAAGTATTATAATGGTGTGATGAGTGATTTCCTGGCTCACATTAGACCCCTTCAACACTAAAGGATCGTCATTTTAATGTCACAGAGTGCCAAAGCTTTGACAATGACCAGGTGCACCTCTTCATGTAGAAGGGTAGCTGCAGGAAAGTGAGCTTTGCTGTACTTATCATCTGGAGATAATATGAGGAAACGTGGCTTCAGTGTCCAGATCTCAGCCCAACGTGGTACATTTTGGTTTGAAGTAAAAGAAGAAGAAGAAGAAGAAGAAGAAGAAGTAGAAGAAGAAGAAGACATTCTTTATTGATTGATGGCTCCCACAGACTGAGCTCCTGTTGCCCCAAATAGGCAGTATGATAGCATAGATTAAAACAATCTAGTAGATGTATTATGTTATTAGATTTGTACTATTTTACCCAGCTGATATAAGAACACACATTGGCACACCAAGCAGCAGGAGTCTCTGTATTTAGGCACAGTGATACCTTAAGCTAGCATTAAACTCAAAGTACAGCTGGAGGCTGGAGGTTTTGCAGGTGTTTGGTCATAAACTGAGTAGATTTGGAGCAGATGAAATCGCTCAATGAAAATAACTGATATTATATAATGCTCTACCAAAAATAAACAATTACAATAAGCAAATACATATGTATATACATGCATATATGTACAGTATATGTGCAGTATGGCATACATACACACGCACAGAAAAGCACATGCAAATCAAGTCAAATAAGGACATTCAGCTTTGTCGTTTAGGACACTGAGATCATCATACCCTCGGCTTTTGTCTGGGAAATTGTAGGTTTTAACAGCCTGTTGGGGGTTTACATTCTTTTCATAAATAAATACATAAAAGATTTAGGATTTCTCCGCCATAATTTTATCTCTGGCAGTATGAAAACATTTAAATAAATAAATATGATTGAAAACTCCATGAATAACATAGGAAAAATACAAATATAAAAAATTAAATATATAAATAAATAGGTGGAGACTGGTGACCTCAATGTTATTAAAATGTTGCCTTTGGCCCTTTTCCTAATGTGTAAATGATAGGTGTTATGGAGTCCTGCAATACATTCTACATTCATGAAGGTCTTGATTCAACTGACAATTTGGAGGACATAGTTTGTGATGCAGAAAATAATAGAAACGCCCGTCAGTGTAATGCCATACAGTTCAACAGCATCACAAACAGCCTCCGGAATACCATACAGCTTGGTGTACCTAATAAACTGGAAAAGTGTGTACATATAAACAACACAGTAGATCAGACTGACCTCTAGCATCGCTCTAGGACCTCTTTGCTGTCTTGCAGACTGTAGAAGCCGTTTGAAACACCTCACTACCCCCTCCTTCATATCATGTCTGCTGTTAAGCAAAATTACCTCTCAGCCCACCAACTGTGCACACCTTTCTGCCCACCCGGCATTAAAGAAAAGATCATTCAGGGCATGCTGTAAGCGGTTGGTGAGCACAAACTGTCAGATTAAGGGGTCTGAGAGGATCATCCGGCCAACATTTAGTCGGATTTCTAGCAAATTACCACCAAGCATGTTTGGGTCGACCCCTTGGTACCCCGGGGAGCTCAATACTTCTGACACCCAGACGAGACATGTGAGGAAAAAACTAAAACAAGACAGATCAGTTGGATTTTGTAAGTCTACAACCAACATCATGTAACTTCTCTGCATGTGGCCTTAGAGCAGTTAAGAAGGGGTGGGACATTTTACCACTGGAAAAGGAAGCTAAGCATTTAGGTGTCTTAACTATGGTCTAAAGTGCTAACAAGGGATTAGTGAGGTAAACGTTGAAAGAGGTTTAGCACCCCATGCTTACGACCAGTGCTGCTTCAGTAATTACCCATCAGTTGCAAGGTGCTGCAAGCAGTTGGATGGGAGATCATAGTGATGTCAGGACAGGGAGGGCTTACCGCAGGAGATAAGGCCATCTAATGGAGATGAAATGAATCGGTATTTAAAAGGTCTTTTTTAGTTAAGGCAGTTAACTGGCAGCAGACTGCGCCATTAGTACAGTTGGCTGGTTAGTGGGAGGCCATTCACAGTCATTGGAAGTGAAAGAGGGACAGAAGTGAGAGACAGTCTTTGAGCTGACCAAAGTTGTTTTCCTTTTCCACTTGGTATTTTTGCCTGAATTGGGACACAATCAGTTCCAAGCTCTGCTCACTGGTGTGAACCTGAAGGTAAGTCCATTAAAACTTCCTCTTTCAATATTTCTCTGTCTATTTCCCCTTTTCTGTCTTTGTGACGGATTTGTTTAAGTTGTATTTTAGTTGTTGTAAGTCACATTTACTCTGCAGTTGTTCTTTTAAAAGCACAAACTCTACTTAATATGTATGTAAATCAAAAATAACAGTAACACACTTAAAAGATATGCACATAGATGAATATTTCCATCACAATGCAATAAAAATGCAAAACTTTCAAATGGTAAATGTTTCATAGATAATGTGAGCAGTAAACTGTATAAAAGGCGACTGATCCTTCAGTAAGTAATTAATCTCAAGGCCAATGTGATTAGAGGAACAGCCTTGAAATCTGGATAATTAACCTAATCATTAGCCCAGATTCTGTATATAGCACTTATTAAAATAAAAATGATGCTAAAATACATGATGAATTAGCTTGTGGTTCTTATCAACTGTGATGATTTGGGTTTCCATTAAATCATATATTTCTATACAGGCCTATTGATATTATTTAATTTGGTCCTTTCAATCAGCCTTTTCAACACTTTTTCTTGTGAGGTTATCACTCCATAACTAATTCTACTAATTCAATACTACCTGCAGATTGCAAAAATTCTCATGAAATCTAAACTGCTTCTTGTAGCTGACAGAATATGACATAGCTTCAGCATGTTGTGTTACGGGGGATTAATAAGGACGAGACAATTCTTCTGTCTTGTCTGATATGACCTCCTCAGGGCTCAATCTACGTCGTCAGCAATTTTTCCCTTTAATTCATTCTTGTAATGAGATTAACCAGGCAACAGCAAATCCAAGGAGTCCAATCCCCGATTTGGCAGCTGCGGTGTTGCCTCTGTTTGTTTGGAAATAAGGGCCGAGAGTTTTTAGAGCTCACCTGTAATGACACTTTCACTCACAAAATGCTGCTTGAAACTTCCATGTAAGATCCTGTAAGAGGTTTGAGCAAGGTCAGGTTTGAAGATATATGTTAAGTCTTCAACTTCCCTTAAAATATGTCAAATTAAATCTAAACAATGTGACCAGACAAGATTTAACAAAGGACTCTCAAAGTACCCGGGCCTTTAATCTGGAAAGAAAGGGTGGTTTAACAACACTTACTGCTGTTCTGTATTCACAGAATCATAAAGACTCTTTTAAACATCTGCATGAATTGCTGCATAATAAAAGAGATTTTAACCTGTTACCCAAATTATTATCTGAAATCTTCACTCAATTTGCACAATGTGAAACACAATACAAAATATTTTTTCAGTAGCACTATTAGCAAACTTCTCGCATTTCAAGGTATTTTGTCTTTAGCTTATCTTTTACATTTTTGGTACTTTGTTTATTTTAATATTTTTAATCATGGGGAGAGTGGTCGTCCCGTAACCACAAGGTAGCTGGTTCGAACCCCGCTCTCCCCATAGTTCATGTTGAAGTGTCCTTGAGCAAGACACTGAACCCCCAGTTGCTCCCCAGGCACTGCAGCCCACTGCTCCTTAATAACTAAGGATGGGTCAAATGCAGAGAAGAATTTCCCCTCTGTGGGATCAATAAAAGAATACATTATTATTATTATTATTATTATATGATGGTTTTATTATTTGTACAGAAAATTATTTTTCCTTTCTATATTTAATTGGTAATTGTGTAAGCTATTCAGAAAAAGTCTAATCAGCTTGATAAATGTACAGTTGTTATATCACATCTAAAGAGTTTAAATCATTAACTCCCAATGTAGAGAATGTGAAGGCGATAATACATTACACAACTCCCTGAGGCTCAGAGCTTAGTGCCCACTTGGGAATTACAGAGGCATAAATGTTGAAATACATTTCTTCCCATTAGCTGACGCTAGCTGTTATGACATTGGCAGAGAAGTAGGTGAAGGCAGGGTGCATGTGTTTGCGCCACATAGCTTCACATAAACCGATTGCCTCCCCAGATTTATCCCCAAGGTGTTTTTAGGACATCCTGGGAGCTAATGGAGGCTAATAGGCTTAGCACTTAGGGTGTATTGTCCGGGATGCTTACAGGCAAGGTTTGCAAAGGGTAAAACTCTAAACGTGCGGATTACCTCCAACACATCCCTTTAAAGTGCTGTATAGCCAGGACTTAGCTAATAGGATCCTGGGGGTAGCAAGGTGCCTGGGAAGGTGGGGATGGGGGTTGGACGAGCCAGCAGGGCAGTCTCGGGCAGGTCAGCAGCAGATGCAGCTAGCAGACTGTTGCAGGACTAATAGGCGGATTACAGCCCTCAGATTAAATGGGCTTCAGAGGGAATTTGAGGGACTGTGGATAATGCTCGGGGCAAGTGTTATGACAGCATTTCTCTTGGGGGAGGGGACGGCATGTAGAGTAAAGAGATCACTATAAACTAATATAATATGAAGAGGTGGGTGGTGACCTTCTGTGCAGACTCAGATTCAACTAACCATTAACATATTGCACACCCTGGTCCTGGATTAGCAGAACTGGATTATTGCGCTGTCGTTTACAGTATCATAATTTGTAATGGGATTTCTGTAGTGTTGAAGGCTAATTGGAGGTGTCTAAGTCGATTGTGCTTGTTTACACATGCTGCTGGCTCAGCCTAAAACAATATGGCCATTTGGAGTGTGTGTATGTGTGTGCGTGTGCATGTGCACGCGCGTGTGTGTGTGTGTGTGTGTGTGCTTTTATTACTATACTTACTAGGACCAGATGTTCTGGTAATGATGGAAAGATGAAAATAAATTACATTTTAAGAGGTTAGTATTAAGGTTAGGATTTGGATTTAGGTGTTAAACTTAATTTTAGGATTAGGTTTACGTTACGGTGAGGGTAAGGTTGGTTAAAGATTATTGCTTAATGCTAGGCTGGAGGTAAGAGGTGAGAGAAAGGATCAAAGGTTAGGGAATAAATGGAGTGTGTGTGTGTGTGTGTGTGTGTGTGTGTGTGTGTGTGTGTGTGTGTGTGTGTTTGTGTGGAACACATATTGGTAGTTTATTGAAGTCCTCTTTTAAAACACACATTACATTTTATTGTGTCAGTCTGTTTCATTGTCACAAACACCACATGACAGGTCCTCGTGCTGTTAAAATTAATTTGATTGGTAAAATAAAACGTTTTTATCCCGGGGGGGGGGGGGTTATATAGTGATGTGTCTTCTATTGGAAAATAACATGATAGCAGAGGGGGCATAATTAGACTCTTTAACGCATAGATAGTTGCTGCCTCCTTGTGGCAATGTTAAGAAATTACAAAATATATCCATCCATCCAAATAAAATGTTCTATGAATGTCTTCTTTAAAGTTATATATAGCTATATATAATGCAGTATTACAGTAATCAGTTGGTTAATGTAATTGTCATATGTTTCATCATCTGTTTACACTTCAACAGCCTTCAGGTTGTGTGTGTCATGACCCCACGAGAGCAGCTGAGGAAGATGACAGTGCTGGGAGAGCAGGGGGCCTTGGATGAGAAGCACTGGTACCGTCTGGTCAACGGCATGTCAGCTGGAGGTGAGAAATGAAAACATGGAGGAGACGAGGCAAACAACAGCATAAAATATAGTCCAAGAAAACTTGAAAAACTGAATTTTCCTAATAAATCACATTAAGAATAGGGGCAAAACTTAGAGATTCATGATTTCATTTTTATATACACATTTGCTGACACCATATAAATTGTCCAATCTGGATCTCTAAAGAGGTTAAACCGACTTTGAGACCTTGACAGCCATGTATTGATTCTAGGGGATTGTTACCTGCAGAGTTGTACATGCAGTCTCCTGCTTTCACAGTCGGTGCACGGCATTCAGCTAAACTGCCTTCTCCGACCTTCACTGACCTGTGGGGCTTTTTTTCTCTCTTGCAGAGCTGAGGCAGAGGCAAGAGTTGATAATGAGGAACCAGATGGCCATGGCTCCACAGATCCTCTCCCAGGGGCAGCAGAGGTTACAGGGGGTCCCAGCGCAGTTCGAACCTCGCTTCATGGAGAGGTCTGTATCTGAATACACGCATACAACCCGAAAGGGTAGCTCTCTAGTGAAGGGCATCCCTGGCAATAGTCAGTTACAGGTTCATTTGTGAAGAAGACATGGATACTTAAGATAACGATCTGATGCATGTTTCTGTACAATAAAAATGTTTAGATTGGGAACTAAATGTACCATAGTCATTAACAAAACAGCAATTATTACAGCATGTCATCTGTCCCTTGACATCACGTCTAGATTACATATTTTTCATTGCTTTTCCTTCATCAGAGAGCTGGTGCCTCCCTCCGAGATGGTAGCATCTGAGGCCAGACAAATGCATATGGGCCCTCACATGGGTCCACATCTACCTCCCCATGCCAATGTCATGCCCGGGAGAGCTTTTCCTGGAGCAGGTGAGCACGGCATGATTCAGTTTCATACCTGAGAAAATTCCCAGCATGTCTGTATCGTCGTGAGGAATGTGAACAAGCGCTAACAACTCGTCTGCCTTTTGTTTTTTCTCAGCTGGCTATGGCTTCTTGCCCTCAGAGCCCATGGAAACAGTTGCCCGGCGACAGGAGTTCATTCACAAGCAAAATATAGCCAGGTAGTGCGCGTACAATATCATCGGCATCTCACAGAAACATTCGACCTGCACACACATCTCCGTCACATTTTGCAGACTAAAATGAGACATATTGTGCATTGGCAGAATTTAAATTGTGATCATGTGGCTCCATCATTATTGTTGCGTAAATATGTCTAATATGTGCGTGTGCTCCTGCTCAGAATGGAGATGAATGCCATCCTGCACCAGAAGGAGCTGGAGAATGCCCACCAGAAGGGACTTATGGGAATTGATAATCCTATGTCGTACCCTTCCAACCACATGGCGTTCAGAGGTCGTCAGCGCATGCCGGACGGCCACGACGTCTACGTCCACCGTCCCACCCTGGATGAACTGCACTCAAACAGCATCCTCATGTCAGCCAGCCCTTACCCACCAATCAGCACGTTGCACAGAGAGAGGGGACGCAGGGCTGGCAGGAGGCCGAACGTGCACAAGAGCACAGAGAGTCACGTGTCCAACCTGAAGGGCCAAACTGAAGACAAGAATGTAGAGCAGAGCCCGGGAGCCACATCAGGGGAGGAGAAAGAGGTGGAGGCAAAGGGGGAAATGGGAGAGGAGTGTCCCACCAGCAAGGCGCATCATCAAGCAAAAATAGACTCTGAGATCTCTGCAGGAAGCAGGAAGAACTACAAAGAGGGGGAGCCAGGTCTACGTAAAGCCTGTGTGAACAGTCAAGATGGGTCCGATGTCGCCAACAGTGCTGCAAATGATAAAGACTTATCCAATCAATGCTCAGCTTTCCAGGAGAAATTCATGTATCCCTCCAGTGGTGGAGCACTCACAGGCATGCCTTACATGTTCCCAGTCCCCGGAAATGGTTTCCTTCCACCTGGTGAGTTTCTAAAGATAGATTACAATATATTATTTTAACAAATGAATTTCATGTGTATATTACAGCACCAACAAAGATGTGTGTCATTATTTTTTCCAGGTCCAACCAATCTCTTTCTCAACAGTGATGAGGTGTCTGAAGACATAAGGAAGTGGACAGTGAATGATGTTTATAACTTCATCAACAGCATACCCACATGTTCAGAATATGCTCAGGTGGGATTCTACAGTTTTCTGTATCTGTCTTTACTCTTTCTGTTGTGTCTTTGTTGTGCTAATGTTGTGTGAATTCACTCCGCAGACGTTTAAGGACCACATGATTGACGGGGAGACCCTGCCCCTCCTGTCAGAGGAGCACCTACTGGACACACTTGGACTCAAACTGGGACCAGCTCTTAAGATCCGCTCACAGGTAGGAAACACAAACTCTGACTGAGCCCTGAACATTCAAGACTTAATCCCTTCAAATATGGGATGTGTGCTATTTTAAAATAAATCTGTACAATATATTGTATCCTGTGTCGTTAGACATAAGTTGTTTTGAGTAAGAATAAAACTGCAAAAAAAACTTGCAATAGATGTGCAGAGTAAATAGAAGTAGTAAAAGTACCATATGGAGCTCAGAATGATAAAAGATAAAGTATAAATACATTATATTAATTCAACAAAATGTAACCTGATGAATGATCTTTTTTAAATTCCTGTCCTCTACATACCTCATCAATCATTTAGAGACTGGCACGTTTGCAAACACTAATATGTCTAATATGTGTCTTTATTCCTCCACAGGTGTCCAGGCGTATGGGCAACATGCTGTACATGATGAACCTGCCACTCTCCACCTCCACACTGCAGGCCAATCCTGAGAAGCCTGCAGACCGCTCATCAGAGACCGGCTCCCCTGTGAACTGCAACAGCGAGGAGATGATGGCGAGTCCAAGAGACCCTGATGTCCTTAAATCCACAGAGCACCTGCATGAGACAGAAAACAATTCCCCTCCATCTGCCAGCAGTGAGACGGCCTAATCAGAACTGATAAAGCGGACCTCACCAGTCTGCACCTACAGTACAGCATTGCTCTACCTGACTGCCACAGTCAAGGATTTGTTTACATTATGATTAACTGGATTGAAGATGTTTGTTTTTTTACTATTTGTTAGGTTTTTTTTATGCACAAGTTAATACTTGGCCTAGGTATATGCTAAATATTTGTATTGTATATATACAAATATATATATATATATATATATATATATATATATATATATATATGTACATATATATATATATATATGTGCATATATTTGTAATAACCACAGTGGAGTGAAACTGATGTGAGAGTCATGAGACAATAAGAAGGTCCAATAAAAATGTTATTTTCTTCTTTACATTACAGGCCTCTAAACGTCTGACTGTAGCTTTAAACGTTCTTATTATTCAAGCTGCTAGGCGTAATTTCTCTCGTAGGGCATCATAAGGACCATAGAAATAATATGGGAATGGTTTTATAATCGAATAATGAAATATCTAAGTGAGATGTTTGGATGTATGACACACTTTTGCGTTTGTTGCATTGTAAATAAAGTGTTTTTCTACCTAGAAAACCAGTACTTGTATGGCTTGGAATAAATTATTGAATATCAAGTATCACATATTGTGAGAAAAAAACTTTGACACCTATATGGACGAGAAGTCGTCCGAGCGGGAAACACACAACAAATTAAACAATACAAACAGTAAACAAAAACTATACAAATTAAGTGTTATGACATCAATTAATAATTTTGAAAATTTTGATTTAAAATAAGAAAAGGGCTAGTCTTGAAGAGTCCAAACAAGATTAAGGATTAAATGTGTGACAGATAATTATACCAATTAAAGATCAATAAACTTGTTTATGGAGACAAAAGGGACAGACAGAGGTAAAGCTGATAAATACAAAGTAGAAAGTACAAAAGTATTAACATCAAAATATACAAAAAGTGAAAGTATACTCGTAATGCGTAATGGCTGATTTCAGAATAATGTACATTATATTATTGAATTGTAATGATTGATTATTACTTTAGTGTTGTAGCTGGTAAAGGTGAGGCTTATTGTTTTTACTATAGTATAGCTTGTGAATTTCCCCCTGAGGATTTCAGTACATTTGGAAATTAAATAAAAGAATAAAGTCTTATCTTAATTTATAATACATCGTAAAATGTTTGTTGATTACAATTTATATTATTGATTATATCCTGCAAAGTAACTAAACAATAAACAGTAGGAGTATAAAGGTAATGGAAATACTCATCATGTACTTCAGATGTTACCTGTGTCAATGTACTGTAATTACTTTCCCCCACTGCTAATAAATACAGGTGTGTTATGATTGAAGATGTATAAATATATGCATAAAGATCATGCAAAAACAAAAAGACACAGAAAAGAGAAGAACAGAAAAACGATTGTCCGTTCCACATGTGAACGAAATTGCCGGTTTTTTCTACCTTTAATCGATTAGTCTCGCGATACTACACATCGTGCGCGTGTGCAGCGTCTCGCGCGTCTGAGGGAGCCGGAGCTGAGTTGGAGGATCATGGCGGAGCGTAGGAAGCACAAAAAGCGGATCCAGGTAACATCACTTAATTCATACGTACTACTCGGCGTGCAAGTTAACAGACAACAAATAAGACTGACGCACGGGTTCACGAGCGGCTACGGGATGTCCGTTAAAGGCCGGGTCTTTACGGGGAGCCGTTAACCGGCAGCAGTTGGAGCCAGATGATGGCTAACCGTCGCTAGCATTAGCTGGCTAGGCAAAAACAAACGTTAGTGGCTATATTTTGAAGAGACGTTTCTCGGCTCACTGTGTTCTTTTTTACCTATAAGACATCTTACACACGAGGAGAGGTGGTGTTGTACTTTCTGCCCAGCTGTCCACAGCCCACCACCTTTTATTCTGGTTGAACCGGCTGTACCGCTGGACGTGTTCAAGATAAGCTGCGTCAGCTCTGAAACTGGACGTGTTTGTACATAAAGTGAGACAATCTGCGGGCTTTTAGGTAACGAGTTAACGATGTAACGCAGCAACTGTGCAGCAGGAGTGCGGTAAAGAGCACATCACTGGTTTCAGTTGAAGCAACAGTTTACAGGGTGCGTTGCTACAGATTCAGTCGACCCCACGTCACTTCGTATACACAGTTGTAGGAGTTATTTCCTCAACACATCTGTTCATCTGTCCTCCCATAACCAGACGCGATAATTGGTTGATTATTATCACTTCAGAGCCATGTCAAGAGCAGATGAAGTAGACATGAACATACACACGTTTCAAGATGTCCTTTTATGCACGAGGTTAGGATCTAGACTAGCAAAAACTAAAGCATAATTGTTTGCTTGTAGTTTCTATTAGTTGTCGTGTGTGTGTGTGTGTGTGTGTGTGTGTGTGTGTGTGTGTGTGTGTGTGTGTGTGTTTGTTGTGAGATCAAACTGGAGAGGGAACTAGATTAATTAACTATTGTTTAGTATGATAATAATAGATTATTTGCAAGATCATTGTTTTTGTTGCTCTGTTCCTTAATATACCCTACCGTTTTATTTTGTTTGTCATGTTATTCTTGTGTTGCTAATTACCTACAACTGCATTGTGTTGTGCATCCCTGTGTTGCATAATGACAATAAAGTGTCCTTGAATCTCTGGATTATAACATACACGTGAACATGTTGCTGTCTTTATGTGTTATTGGTAGTTGCATTGATAGGTTGCAGTTTGATTGATGTCCAGTAGTGCAACTATTGTATACTTCTCTGTATGCAGATTTTATGCTAGTTGCCAAACATACTAAAAGGATTATTATCGTAATAGCACTATTTACTCAATGTGCTATTATTGTAGATGAATACAAATGTTGAATTCGCTTAATGCAGTGCATCAAGCCAACACTGTAATATAGTTATCTTGCATAACAACACATGCTATGAGTTGACCGCAAAAAAATAGGCCATGTTTATTACCAACTTCATAACTCGGTGTTACACAATAATGTTCTCTTTAGAAATGGATTTGTTTCCAATAATGTTACTTTGATATATATTTGGTTGGTTAGGTACACCTATCTGGAACTACTACATGTTTTAGTTTTGTAGATTCTACAGTACCACAAACTAAAGTCAATGCTCAGTTTTAGAGATTTTATCTGTTCCATTTACATTAGTGAGGGTAGAGTAAATATTAGAAACGATTCAACAGGGCCACAAACTAAAGCTTACAAAAGGATCAAACATGAATGAATCATAACATCTCTCTGAAACAGTTGCAACTTCATAATCTTCATGTAGGTAGTTTGTGGTGTTCCTAATAATCACCCAACTAAGAGTAGGTCTCTGCATGTTTGAGTTCAGTTGCATAACAACGCATACTATTATCTCCGTTTGCCTTTTAAAGATCACCATGCTGCATTACACAACACATCTTTTTTGCACATGACTCTTGATTTTTCACCTGCCATTTAATGCTTACAGTATTAAATTGTTGAAATAGATTTCATAGCTAGCCAATACTGTTACTTGGATATACATTTTAAAGGATCAGTACTTTGGTGTTGCTGTGGACCACAATAAATCTGCCTTCACATACTATGGCTGTTAGACCAGAGCAGCTAATCCTCATGTGATCAAGCCAGGTAGATCATATAGACGGTGACGAGGGGCTTTTCGTGTCGGGGGCTCTTGTAACTGAGCCTTGTGACTGAGATACCTGCTCCTTTTAAACAAAGGCTTGTCTCATGGCCTCGTCTTCCTCATGTTGTCGACCATAGCCAGCTGGACTGGATAAAGCAGCACTGGCTTTCATTGTGCTGATGCTCTCATTCCCTCCGTGTTGGCATGTGGTTCAGTGCTGCAGACGGGAGGATGTCATTTGGCAACTCTCTGTTATTGCTTCGGATAAACATCTACACTATTTGAAACTGGATATGCAAAAGAAACAGGAAGTATACCTGTTATCGGAATGATTGGGATTACCAATCCGATACCAGCGTGTTCAGAATGAGAAATAAAAGGAATTTACAAGATTACATTTGAACACATGATAACGTTATAATTTTCTATCGCCCACTAGTCACTTTTACTGAACCGAGTTTGAATGCATAGTAATGTAACTCAATGGCACCTCAATTAACAGCTGTTAGCTTTGTTATTTAGCCTAGCAGGACTGTGCTGCTCACCTGCTGCTTAGAGCTAATGTTATCTAGCTCTCCTCAACACAGATTTTTTGTTCGCAATGTTGCATTAAATACATTATGTGCACGGTAGTGTTCAACTACAGGTGTGTCTCATGTCATTCAAGCAGTATGTAATATTGTTTATATATATTAGTAAATTATTTTAAATTGAGCATATGGCCTTAGTGTGGTACATTCCGAACAATATCACGGTTGATACAATGTCGCTTTGTAATCTTTTTGATTTAGTGTATCTTTTTGAAGAAGAATTTGAAAAATTAAATGATTTTTGTCAGGGCATAAAAACAATGGTCTGTTGATCCTAACAAAGCAAGACTCAATAGTCTTAACAATGAGCCATCAGTGCTATACACATATCATTATATATTACCACATTGTTCTTGATAGTGATGAATGTAATGTTAATGATTTTTTTTATACATGGATGCAGTCATTTTCTTGTGTTGACTCGCATCAGATGTGTTTGCCCTGTATAATAAAAAAATACACTGAGCTGTGTACACATGTCTGCCTCTTTGTCATTAGCTGTAGAAGCTATTTTGCAACAGTGGGATTTAAAAGCAATTCTTACAATTTGTGGACAGTTAATCTAGGACAGTAAGAGGTCTGTAATGTTGATGATTTGATACATTTAGTTAATTATCCAACCCTAGATGTTCTAGGATTTGCTGTTGATTGTCTCTGTGCAGTCCAATGCCATAATAAAGTAAAGCATTGTTGACTGACTGTAGTTTTGTTTTTATGTGTGAATATTTATCCGTTTGCTTCTCTGGTTCTGCAGGAGGTGAGCGAACCCACCAAGGAGGAAAAGGCAGTGGCCAAGTACCTCCGATTCAACTGCCCGACCAAGTCCACAAACATGATGGGCCACCGAGTCGACTACTTTATTGGTTAGTGCTGTGGGGTGTGAGGCAACCGGCAAAACACACAACGCCAAAACACTGCAGAAATTTGTATTTTTTTCTTTTATGCTGATCCGATCAACATCGTGATAGAATCCAAACTTGCGAGTTTTCTGATTTATTGTAGCCCTTTTTATGTTCTGTAATAGCATGAAATCATGGTGTAAGTAGGAAGCTAGCTAGCCAAGTAGCCAGCCCCTAAATGAGTCAAATGGAACAACTTATTGCTTCTTCCACACACTACCAGCGAAGGAAAGCACCTTGCTAGCAAGGTGCTATTGCTAGATAATAAGTCATCAACACTGATTCACCAGATTTTCTAATGTGCTGATTACTTAATTTCAAGTCCTCGAAAAAGAGAGAACAGGCTTTTGCTGTGCTGTGATTGTAATGCTCCACTGGTTACATATAATAACAGACAATAAATGCGACTTGGCCTTTTATATAGGTTTATAGTAGCTTATTCTGCTGTTGAGAATGTATAGAATATAACAACATGGGGAAATATATGAAGGAATCAAAATGCATGAAACAATGAGTGCGCAGTCAGGCAGGTAGCCCATCCAATCATTTAATTTGGAAGCTTGACATTTTCTGGCCCTGTACCGCTCTGTTTTTTAATGTCCATCTTTTGTGTCCCTACAATTAGCCTCCAAGGCGGTGGACAGTCTGATGGACTCCAAGTGGGCCAAGGCTAAGAAGGGAGAGGAGGCGCTGTTCACCACCAGGGAGTCTGTGTTGGATTATTGCAACAGGTCAGCTGTCGAACACACTCTGCTACGCTTCTGATATTGTAGATAATTAACCATTTGTCTCCTGTAGGATTCTATTCTAAAACAAGGTATCTAAGCATTGTATACATACGCTTGTAATATGGTCACTGGTTTATACAGCTATTATTTTCACTATTCATTCTTTAACACGTTATTTTCTTGGACTATCAATTGAAAACTGTCATCAGACAAAATCCAAGCAAATGTCTTCAAATTGCTTGATATTCAGTTTTTTATCATAGAAAAAGCAACATACTACTAATATGATACTACTACTGCTAGCAACACATTTATATTTTTGAAGCTGGAACCAATACAATTTTGGCATTTTTGCTAAAAAATAAAAAGACTCCACCAATTCCTCCAGTATCAAAAAAGATGCTGAGCCCTGTAGACAGGAAACTGAAATTTGAATAAAAGTCTTGCAGAGCATCCAACTGATGAAACTTGCAAATGAAATACAGATTTTCTTTTTTGCTATTTGGACATAAACAACTTAACATGACCTTTCCTTTAAACAGTGATGATTTAAACTAAAGCAGTAGTAAATAATCATCCCTTATAACCAGTCATTCTCCTTTGTCCTTTGTAGACTCTTAAAGAAGCAGTTCTTCCACCGGGCTCTCAAAGTGGTGAAGAAAAAACCAGAGAAAGACACCAAGAAGGAGAAGGAGAAGGAGAAGACCAAGGGCGACAGTGGCAAAGAGGAGGAAAAAAAGGGGAAGAAGGACAAAGAAAAGAAGAAAGAGCCGGAAGCTGTTGAAACCAAGAAAGAGAAAAGTGTATGTGGCCCATCACTGTAGACCTCTATGTTAAAAAAAGATATCAGATTATCGGTATTATTATTATTACCTGTCTTCATAAGGTCACTGTTGGAGGCTTTTATGTTTTAATTAAGACATGAATTCTTAGTTGCTGAAAACACTTTACTGTCAAACATCACTATATGTGTACTGCTTTGACAGTAAATCTGTAAATCTGAAACGAGGTGTTGCACAATTTAGACTCCCCAGCTTTGTGTGTTTGTTTTATGACCAGTCAAAGTTGGCTGTAAATGGGTCGATATTGACTGTTCACAGATCTTTAGAATTTAGAGAAAGAAGAAGCTTGGTGTATCCATGTTGTCTGGTCCGTAAATAATTATAATAATATGTAGCCAAGTTTCAAATTATCAGGTCAGTTATTTTGTGGGCCAAATTGCAGTTTGATTTAAAAAGAAAACTCTAACCGACTGCAATTATGCTTTCAGTGGAGACTTTCCAATAACATCAACACTACCAGGAAACTTAAACAGTTTGGTAATGACTTTGATTTTCTTTCTTGCTCAGAATAATATGTGAAAAGAGAACTTTAAATTGTCATTCACAGTTTTTGTAAAGAGTAGTTAGTAGGGTAGTGAGTGAGCTTAGAGGGGTCACCAGGTGGATTCTGTTATCATTCGGAGACAGGCGGACCAGATGTTTCCAGTCTTTGTGCTAAGCTAAGTTAGCCGGTAGCTGGCTAAAGCTTCATGTGCAGAAAGTGAATAAGTTAGCATACGGTAAAGTTTCAGTCTGATCTGGCTCTGACTAATATGTACTGTAGGTCAGTCACACTGTCACAAGAGTATGTGATTTGTCATTAAAATACAGATAATATTTGATTATTTTAATTATTAACTCGCAGGATGACAGTCCTGGAACCCCGAAGAAGAAGAAAGAGGTGAAGAAGAAGTTTAAACTGGAGCCTCATGACGATCAGCTGTTTCTAGATGGAAACGAGGTGAGTGTTCTTAGACGGTGCAAATATCGGCAAAATGTTTGGGTTCCTGAATAACATCAAACTCCAAAATGTGCCTCTTTTCTTTAGGTGTATGTGTGGATTTACGATCCTGTTCATTTTAAGACATTTGCCATGGGACTGATACTCGGTGAGTCAGGTTAAAAAAAAAATCATAAATGGAGGTTGTTTTTTTTTTTAAGATAACTGAATGATATGTTACTGATTGCAGCTGATTTGTGTGTGTGTGTGTGTATTCCTTCTGTCTTTCAGTCATTGCAGTGATCGCAGCCACACTGTTCCCACTGTGGCCAGCAGAAATGCGTGTAGGAGTTTATTATCTAAGTGTCGCGGCAGGCTGCTTTGTGGCCAGTATATTACTTCTTGCTGTTGGTAAGTACATGTACTTCATACAAACACCTTACTGGGTTCCTGTACTAAGCTCCTGCATTCAATTGGCCTTTTGCTAAGCCCCGCCCCTACTTCGTCAAACTATCTGCCATGGAGCACACGCTGTCACTGCACCCCTTGAATAAATATTAGCACATTTCAGGTGAAATGAAAAAGGGATTTCAGAGAGAAGCATGCAGATATTATGCATTTGAATTTGGATTAAAAGATAAAGATTGAAGCTACAGATCAGTGTAAACGTGAGCCACTATATCACCTGGTGATTGAGAGAAATAAAATGAAGGCATAACACTGTTCCTGTAAAGCTGTGTAGCTCTACATTTACTGTTACAATCATTAAAAAGCAAAAGCAGCATGTGTACACATTCAGTGTACCTTCTGTAGCTTGCGTCACGTAGAATCGATTGTTAATGAGATGCTTATGTACTCTTCTAATTTTACATAGAAATGTGATGTTTCAGGAACATAAATGTCCCTCCAACCTCTCCGGGTAACAACCATGACTAGCTTGAAATCCACCAAACCTGCCTGAAAATTAAAAAATCTGAAACAATTGAATGAGAGTCTATGTAGCAGAGCCAGTTAGTTGCCCATCTGCGTTCAAAGGGCAGAACAATTAAATGTAAAAAACTACTCGGGGTGTAACAATTCTTGTTTGTTTTTTTAAAAATACTTATTTATAAAGATAGTCTACATAACAACTGTGATATAACGGCCATATCTTTTGGGAATGTACCATACTAAGGCCACATGGTCAAATTTAAAGGATTTATTTTTTATGTAATAACAGTAATTTAGTCAGTTGGGAGCAAACTAGATGTCAGAATGGTATTTAACAACAACAGCTTGAGTTTCCTCACCTGCAAAAAGCCGTGTTTGTTGACATAACTCTCAAAATGTTGCTACACCGGTGACTGAAGGAGGGAACCAAGAGGATTCTCAGTTCTGTAGTAACAGCAACAACACAACTTCCTCCAAATAGAGGCAATTCACAATATTTATATTAGGCAAAAAACAATGCATTAGTAAATAAGTGAAATAGAAAATAATAGATAAACTAAATACAAACTCACAGAAAGATTATTTGATAATTAATCATTTGATTGCCACTAAAGTTAAGAAGAGATGTATGTTTAACACATTTAAATTGCTGAAGAGTCAAGTTGATCCCATATGCTGTCCCTTCTGTCTTCAGCCCGTTGCATCCTCTTCCTGTTCATCTGGCTTGTGACCGGTGGGCGCCACCATTTCTGGTTCCTCCCCAACTTGACGGCAGACGTCGGTTTCATCGACTCGTTCCGGCCGCTCTACACTCACGAGTACAAAGGACCGCGATCCAGCATCAAAAAGGGCTCAGACAAGACTGACGAGAAGGACAGCGAAGGCAACAAGGCTCAGAAGTCAGACAGCGATGAAAAGTCTGACAGCGAGAAGAAGGACGGCGACGAGGAGGAAGAGGATGACGAGGAGGAGAGCAAAGAGGCCACAGGGAGTAAAGAAGCAGAGGGGGAGGGAACGGGGGCGGACCGCCATTCAGACACAGACAGCGACCGCCGGGAGGACGAAGGCTCGCAGCACAGCAACGGAAACGACTTTGAGATGATCACCAGGGAGGAGCTGGAGCAGCACACAGAGGAGGAGGGGCAGGGGGAGGAGGGGGGAGAAGAGGAGACGCAAGAGAGGAAAGTAGTGGGTGAGAGTGAGACTAAACCCCAGACTGCTGAAACATAAACTTCTTACAATCTCATCACTCTACTTTTTCTCTCTCTGTCTTTTCCTCCCTCCTGTGATTCCAGGACCTGCTACTCCGGCCTCTCTGAGCCTGCTGAGGCTGAGAAGAGGTTCTGCCTCTTCTTCTTGAGAGCTTCTAATAACAAATACCAATAGACCAGTACCAGGATAGACATAACGGGTAAAAGTAAACGGCTACAACAATGGGGTAAAAAGAAAATCTAAAAGAAGCCTTATGGTGGCTCTGATTCCTCCCACCCAAATGTTATTTATGTTAAAATGAAAACTGCCACCGAAACGTTCGCCTGAGGAAGTTGTCAACAAAAACACACCAGACAACAGTCTGTCTTTGTCTTTTTTTCCCTTTTTTCAAGTTTCAGTTTCTTTTTGTGTAATTTCAACTCTCAATATCGTATGCATGTTCCCTTTCTTTGTTTACATATTACATTTGGATGTGAGAAAAGCCATCATGCTAAACTGATCAGTAAGAGGAGCCATGCTGGTTCCTTTAGCCCCCGTCCGTCCGTTTCTTTTCCCATTGACATCTTTGAGCTCCATGTTGTTGGTACAATCAGGTCAGACAGAAAGCCGCTGGTTCTTTCACCCTTTTGTGGTGTTTTGGTGAGGCAACATGGCAGCAGGAGCTTTACATCCTGTTGAACGCCAGCGAGTCTGATAGCATTCTCAAGCTGCCCTTAAAGCAAACTGACCTGCTTTGAAACCTGAACCAAGCCAGATGGACCAAATCCTGTAGTTTACTCAAATGAACCTACAAATCGACCATGTTGTGGCTGTATGGAGTATTATGGAAGCAGAGTAGTACGGCTCCTTGAGGTACTTGCCATTTTCAGTAAGAAATCATTTTCTTTTTTTTAAATGGCTTATAATCGTAGCGCGATCCTCGGCAAAGTCTGAAGTAGTTCATGTTTAATAATGTGGGACTCGTCTATAAGAGTAAATGTGAGCAACTGGGACACAGCTGGCATACTTCATTTTCTTTTTTAAAAAAAGATCGCCGCATTTGTTGTACAACTAAAGGTAGAAGATATTAAGTTCACTGATAAACAGAACCAGATATAAAGTAAAACTCTAGTGCCAAACATGACTAATAATGATGTGATGCATGCTGATTTATTATGGAGAGCTAAGTGTAAAGGGGAGGGGTATGCTTTTGTTAATTTGTTCATATTGTAACCGCAGTGTCAAACTCCTCAAACCTTTCACATTGTTGAAAAAGATTAAAGATTTTTAAAAAAGCACAGCACAAGGTTGTTGGTGTGTAGCTAAACAAATATTTTTGGTCTCAATGAAACCGTTTAAAGGTGTTCGCACGACTCCCATCCAAACCAGTTCGGTCTAGTCTCGCACAGTCATTTGTGGAAGTGGTGGCACTGGTCCACTGACAAGACCAGTTTAATTTCCTTATATTTCCGTTGCTTCACATTATTTTCTGGCTAGAAAAGTCTTGGGTGCTCTTTTTAGTCATTTTAAGGATTATATTTATGTATACAAAATATAAATCTATCATTTTATATATGGATTCTATTACTACATTTTTTTAATATATATATATATATATATATATATATAAAATATTATATTACAGTCTAACACACAATATCACTTTTTTTCTTTTGTATTAGGTTTAATTTTATTAAGACTTTATAATATGCATTTTTGTATTTATATGATCACAAAAAGCAAATTTATTTTAATTTAACATCTGGGATTAGAAAACAATGGGAACTTATTAGATAGATTTCTTCTTTTTTTCTACATCACTAAAATATGTGATCTGGTTGGTTTGTTGCTACATCTGTATATCACATCTGCATTTCTCTAACAAATGGTCAAAAATAATACTGCTGGTTCCCAGTTAACCTGATGTGGCAAAAACTCAATAACTTAATATATTCCACTCGGCTTCCTGTGCAGTCATTTGTTTTGCCTAAACTCACTTGGACTGAATAGTTAGTTCCGTCTCCCGCTGAGGTTCGTAGCTCTTCAAACTTTCTAACTTGCACCTTCCATTATGTTTATTTTCTAATATCATCCACAAACGGGCAAAGTGCATCTCTGTGTCCTGAGTTGCCAGTTGCTGTACTCTCAATATTGGCATAACCACAAAAGAGAAAGAAATAATGATTTGCCCAATTGTTCTCGGCTGTTGCACAGTATCGGTCTTTTGTATATTGTAGTATTATTACTCTGTATGCTGCTGCTTCTCATCGCACATTTCTGGGGGAAATGAAAAGTGAACTTGTAAAACATCAATGTTTAATCTCCAGTCAAAAACCTTCTTTTGATTTAGTTCTCCACATTTGGATCAATATCATTCTGAAATACTGTCTCATGCAATATTGGAGTATAATTTAATAAAACTGGATGTCTGGAAATATATCTGTATCTTATCATTGCAATAAAAATATAGAAAGCACACAAGTATTGTCATATTTCCCTGTAATGTATTTACTGATCCTTGCTGGGACAAAATGCTTTATGCAACAAAACATCATTTTTTATTATTTGGTTAAATACTGCAAAATCTGATAGACTGAGGTTCAGAAAAACCTTTAACTTTTTGTGCATGCAGTACCTGCTGGAGGCATTTCAACAATTAATAAAAAATGTTAAAGTTCCATGAGGGGTATTGATGAATAACTACGTCTTTAGGGCTCACATTAATTATTGATTTAATTAAAGCACAAAGACTTTTTCATGATTTCCTTTCGAAGAATTGCATTTGTATGACTGACTGTGGCATTTGTTCTGACTTCTTAATGACTTAACATACTATACTTTGACTTATTGTACTTTCAACATACTTAACATAACTTTTCAACATACTATACTATCTCAGTCAAATTTATTTTCACCCATACTATATTTTAACCTTTTATTTGACTTTCCTTGACATATTGTACTGTACTTTTTTATGATTTCTTTATATATATATATATATATATATATATATATGTATATATATGTGTGTGTTTATAGATAGCATTATATATGTACATATACACATATATATATATAAACACATATAGCATTATATATACCTGTGTATATATATGTGTACAAACATATTTTATATATATATATATATATATATATATATGTATATATATATAAACACATATAGCATTATATATATACACACATATTTATATATAAACACATATAGCATTATATATATATATACACACACATATTTATATATATATATATATATATATATATATATACACACATATAGCATTATATATACATATATGTAAAATATGTTCGTACAAATATATATCTATAATGCTATATGTGTGTGTATATATATATACACACACACACACACATACATATACATATATACATACATATATACATATATAAACATGTACAATCCCACAAAACTACTCATCAGTCCATAATTATATTTTATAATTAGTTATCTAAAAGGAATTAATTTTTTGATGCCAACTCAAAGTTTGAGTTCACACAAAGACCAGACTCAACAAAAAAAGTGGGTACTTCCTTTCACGTTGACAGTTTAATGATCATGAAAATAACACGACTGCTGGAAGTTTCGCCAACTTGTTCTATTTTGTTTTGTTCTACATCGTGCAATCTGACTTGTAGAATTAAAGAAGAAGAAAAAGAGATCCAATGAAAATATCCTTTCCAGCTTCGGATTTACAGAGTCGGCTTTGGATTGTGTGTATATGTAAATAAATATAACATAAATATAACATAATACATTTATCCTTGAATCTTGTATGTACAAATTTACATTTACACTAATTTTTCTTCATCTATCAGTGTTTTTTTTCTAACTATAATCCCCCAGAGTTTATGCCTGTATCTTACACACTGAGCATCATATTGATGATTAAGTGTTCCATCTCAAAACAACTGAATATTCTTTCATAATATGAATATATTGTAGTCATTTAAGTTGCTGCAATTGGGTTAGTTTTTTTCCATTTCTGGGAGAGAATCATGTTTTCTCCCTGTAAAATACAGATACAATTGCAGATGGTTTTTGCACTGGAACGTAATGAGATGCTTTCTCGAATGTATAAAATATTCTCAATAAACGTGCTATTCATCAGCTAATGCAGCAATGATTTGGACACACATGCTCTCACTTTCACAGTCCCGTGTTTGTGTCGAAGATGTTTGGACACCGTCGCTCACAGGCTGCTGTGGAGAGCGTTGAGTCTAACTTGGCCAGAAAGAACACCGGCGGATTCAGTTTCCGGTGTCTGACGAGTCGGAGACGTCTTCCAGTCGCGCCTGCCTCTTGCGTACGTTCCAGTGCAAACACTGAGCCAGGCTTTCGAACCAGTCGTACACTAGGTCATGGCAACAGATAGAGGGCACCGGGTAACAAGATGTAGTAATTTTGATGCTGTTTTCGAGAGAAAAGCAAAAAGAGAATTAATCCTAAATGGAGGAAAAACCAATTGGATATGATGAAAGCGACAGTGAAAGAACTTTACCAGTCTCCGTGCTGGATCTCCTGTCTCTTCCTGCCGTCAAACGACACCCAGGCGGTGTTCCTGGCATCAGGGGACAAGGTGATCTGATTTGGAGAAGCAGACAGAAAGCTTCCAAGCTACAGTTACGGGTATCAGAACCGACTAACTAGCTCAACAACGTTGCCGTCCCTGGC
Organism: Cyclopterus lumpus; assembly: GCF_009769545.1. Lineage (NCBI taxonomy): Eukaryota > Metazoa > Chordata > Actinopteri > Perciformes > Cyclopteridae > Cyclopterus > Cyclopterus lumpus. The sequence goes on from NC_046982.1 coordinate 12,530,601, forward strand.
CCTATTTCTCGCACGTGGTTCAACTAAGTCGATCAAATGTCCTATTATCCAGCTTAAATTAACACGATGATTGAAATCAGGCTATCCCGTTTTTTTTTAAAAGCTGATCCGCGCTCAAACCATCAGGATATTTGCTCGTGCCCGTCCTACTTCAAAAAGGGGGAAGCGTCAATCACCGAATCCATGATTTTCTAACAGCACAAAGGCAAATAAAAGGAAGAGCCTCTTTTTTCTCCGCTGACGAGCAGGAGATGATCATGAACGTATATGAGGAATTCCAGAACATAATTATGTTAACATCTAACACCGCCACCACTGTGAGGGCTAGACAAGAAGCATGGCAACATATCAGACAAGTTAAATGCGTAATGCTGCGTTCACATGAATATTCACGCTTTACACGCGTGAGTTTACTCGCCCGACTATTTGTGGTTTATTCATTCACTTCACTCGCGCTGGAGAGGGGGTGTGGCTTATCTCCATGGAAACAGTTATAACTTCCGCCATCCACCATGGAAGAAATACCACTATTTCTGCTTTATACTTGTTGTGGAAATCCCAGAAACGTCGGATCATCAAACGCCCTCGTGTTTGGGTTCATAACATTAATATCACACATACACATATATATATATATATATATATATATATATATATATATATATATATATATATACACACATATACATATATATATATATATATATATATATATATATATACATATATATATATACACACATATACATATATATATATACACACATATACATATATATATATATATATATATATATATATATATATATATATATATATATATATATATATATATATATATATATATATATATATATATATATACACACACACACACACATATATACATATATATATATATATATATATACACACACATATACATATATATATATATATATATATATATATATATATTTATTTATACATAACATCACCTGTAGGCTTACACAGCTCGATGACTTTCACCGACTACGTCTAGATAACTGGATGAAAATTCTCTTTATTCACATCCATTCGTCTGTGCATTGACTTTCATGGAATGTACTCGCAACGCTTTTGGTGTGAACGCAGCATAAGTGTTAAATGTATTGACTAATTTTAAGTGCCTCATTCTTTTAATGTGCCTGCTGGCAGTCGGCTTAATGGCATGTATCATCCAATGAGATCTAAAATAACTATCTCAACTCTTTTAGAACAAGTAGATAATGTATATGTGTATATATATGTATGTGGAGATGACCTTATAGAACTTTTATTGCATATTGCCAGGAAACGTAATTAACACATCCAGAAGTTTCTTAAGTGTTAAATAAACTTTACGAACACCACGGCATACAGCGGCTTTCCCGATGTTCTGCATCGCCGACACTGTACAACAATGTACCACAAGGTTCTGCAAACAGTCTGTGAGACCGGCTGCGGCGTGTGGTGTTCAATGTGTGGGCAGAATCGATAGCACTCGTACAGGAAGTCATCATCACGTGATAACGGATCTTGGCGATCTCGAAGAACTCTCTCCCTATAAAATGTTAATATAACTAATATCACTCCTTCATCAATGAGGAAGGGAGCTGCCACTTTCTTCCGGGGGAGTGGTCTGATTATCCAGCTAGACTGAATGAACTGAAAACCCTGATTTGTGTAATCTCATCCGGAAAATTATCCCGCTAACTACGTTAGCCAGGTACGAGAAATAGGGCCCTGGCATGGCTACAAAGTGTCTAGGTAAATATATAAGATGGAAAATAACTTAATAGGGTCATTTGTTGAACTGAAAAAAAATGTCCTTTGGTATTAATGCATCTCAAAAGAAAGGACACATATGATCACATTAACTTAATTATCATGACATAAAAGACAACGAGGCAAAAGGTTTATGAGTATTGCCTTGTAATGATTTAAACTATTTTAAAGGTAAACAAATAAGGTATACTGTATGTGAAGCTGTTGTTTTCTCCAGAACAGGAGGACAATGATGAGAAAAATGCAGAACCTACTGGACTATTTTGTCAACAAAAAACAGGTGATAAATTACTTTCGCAAATTCTGTAGATTGTAGCCCAAGACAGCACCATCATAAAACCACCAAATGAGGTAAGTTACTTTGGAAAAATGGGGTTCATCCTTTGAGTAAAGTTCAGACTTGGATGATTATCCTGTGATGGCCCAAAAGTCAAATTTAAACACTTGGTTTTCTGTAAACAGTCATGTGTTCCCCTTTATTCTTACCATGAGCTCCACCCCAGCAGGGACAACGATGGGCCTGAAGGAGAGTGAGTGTGGGCAGATGGGGGTGACCATGATGGCGGGTACATTGGGGTGGATCATGGAAGCTCCTGCTGCGGCTGCATACGCTGTGCTGCCTGTAGGAGTGGACACAATCACACCTGGAGGACGGAGAGAGAGAGGGAGGACATTTACCACGTTTACCATATTTATTCACCGTGTATATGAGTCATGATGAAAGAGTGACTGCTCTTACCGTCTCCCTGCACAGAGGTGATGAGCCGTCCATCGAGGTATAAGTCCACATTGGACAGGTAGGAGGACGGGCCTCGGTCCACCACCACCTCATTCAACACCTGAAAACACTCACACACACACCAAAAGATAAGAGTAGAAGGCAGTCAGAGGCTGCACAATCTTTTAATTCCACACTGAATCGGTATCAAACTAGTGACATGTGATCATGTTGATGGCCTTTTCAATTAATTATGTAACTGTAGTGCCATCTATAGGCCAAATGTGTTCATGTGCATCCATATATATGTGGATTTGGTAACCAATTTCAGGAACATGGGAGAGATTATAACAAATCATAACAATGATCTTTTCCATGCTCAATCAAATATGTTTCGAACCAAAAATATAGAAAACTGGATGAAAAGTATAGTAGAGCTGAAAGATTTATAATCGGTTCATGCAAGAATATGATGGGACTTAATTGAAGGGTTTGTAAAGATTGTACACAATGTAGAGTGCTTTAGAAATGTCCACACAATGTTTCTATCCACAACAAAGCCTCATCAGTTTGTCTTTAACAACAATTTTAAACACAACTTCTCTGGCAGATAAAGGCAAAATAACTGCACTGCTCCTTGCTGTCATATGTGGAAATGCTCTTTACAGTGGGGCAGTATTCAATATGTAATTCCTTTTCACAGACAGTAGATATTAAACTAAGTGTAATCTCTGCACTCAATAAAAAATATATATAATTCAGCCAGCAACATACAGTTACAGTGCAATACATTCCCACATTACAAGAGGAAACTACACGCAGAGAAAAATGCTGGCGTGCAGACAAGCAGCACACAAATCACGCTTAACACAGTGCTGCAGCGCTGAGCGGTGATGCCGGACCAATTTACTGACGTCAGCTGAACTCGGTGCAAACGTCCGGCTGGATGGAGCAGACGTGATGTAATGTGAGGTCAAACTCAGGCTCAGAGACCAGAGCGATCCGTCACTGCCTTTTATTTACGGACGGAGAGAGGGAAGAGCGCTGAACTGAAAATGACAAACTACAGCAGTGTGTGTGTGTGTGTGTGTGTGTCTCTGCAGCAGTCAGGCATGTTGGTAAGCTACAGAGTTTGTCAGACCAAGAGCATCACACCTCATTAAATATTGATTCGTCGTTGACTTGGTTAATGCCGGGGTCTCCATGGAAACTGGCTCAACAGAACTTCACAAACATCCTACTTTTTCCTCTCTCATATCTGCGCCCAGCAGCTTTATTATGACTGTTCCCATGGCAACCCAGCTCGCTCACTGATCTTGTAAACATGTGCAAACGCACCCAGGACAAAAAAGGAAACAAGGGACACAGGGACACAGACAGATTAAGCCTCCATCATCTCTGTGGTCTTACAGCATTGTTTGAGTAAATAATAGGGACTAAATATACAAGCCCTTTTAAACCAAACTCAAAGTCTTCCTTTAAACATCCCTCCAGCCATCACAAATGGACAGCCTTTGAGTTTTCATACATGAGGAAAGAACAATGAATTGTATTCATGGTTGTGTGACACTGATGCTTTTGAGTGGATCTCTGAACGGCACGGAGAAAACACCGTTTCTCTCTTCTCTCCCAGCTCGTTCCCATATACAGCTCTCCTTCATCTTTCTTTTTAGACGAGTGAAGAAGCTGACAACTTTGTTCATTAGATCAATAAACTTCAGCGGAAATTAGCGCCTGTGATAATATAGACTCTAGTGTCACCAAGTACTTCCTTATTGTGCAACTAAAGCTGTACACAGGTGTAGCTGCTGACTCCACCCCTCTAGTTTTCTGGCACCGGTAACAATAAACTAAATTTAGTCCCTGGTTGAATGGAAAAGTCTCTGCAGTGACAAAGGAGGCAGCAATTGGAATCTTTACTCTGCTTTGTGCATTTCTTAGCTCAAGAAGCACTTGGTCCCCTCTCCCCGATTATCCCTCTTTGTCCCCACCTGTAGCTGCAGGGTGACCTTTCCAGCCTCGTTGTTGGTGTGTCCATGAGGAAGGAGTCCGTTGTGTTCTTGCTGCTGCGGCGGCTCTCGGCTGTGGGGCTGCCGGCCTGTTCTCTGAAGCATGTCCTTCACCACTTTCACCTTAAGACGACTGCGCAGAGTGATGGCCGCGTTGCCTGAAAACACACAGACAGACATACGCGCAAACATAAGCACATACACATTACCTGCTTATTGTACCTAAGCAAACATGATATATTTCTATGTTTGACCTTTCAGGAGAACAATTGTGTTTAAGTTCACACATATTAAACATAACTCTCTACCTTCAAACACTTTGGCCACTTCAGTCTTGTATGACTCAAATTTGAAGGGCGTCAAGAAACCCAGGGATCCGAGGTGAAACGCCATAACCGGAGGGACGCTGCCCTACAGAGAAAAAACAGTCTGACTCCCAACCCCATCAGAACAGCAGAATCATGACCCCAAAACTCATTTGTTTAATAAACTACAGTACGCACTTTTAAAACAAAGTTGTTATGGTATCATTCATGAGCTCATTATGAGCACATGAATGATACAGTAAACTAAATATTCCGTATACTTATATATGAAACCTGAGACTCAATATTTTTAAACAGGCAAAGATGTAGTTTTTAATTTATGTAATTTGTCTTGTTTGATTTTCAAGTTGTTAGCAGTCTAAATATAACGGTTTGTTCTTGATTTTCATCATTTAAAAATAGAAAATAGGCAAAGTGGGAATTCTTTGTAAAGTAAAATACAATGATACAACATAATAATACATTAAAAAAGTTAATCACAGATTTGTACATTTTAAAATATGTCCCAATGACAGGACAAGATATAAGAAATGTTTTTGATTTCCTGTGGTTTGTATTTTTCGGTCGTATAAAATGTTGAAGACTGCCTGAAGTGATCAACCAATAAGCGTGTGATGACCTGGAAGAGAGAGGAGGCGTACAGCAGAGTCCCATCTCCACCCAGACAGATGATCAGGTCTATGCAGTCAGAGATATCATCATAACCTGCAGGTGGACAAAAACACTGCTGTATTCAATATTTTGTTTTCATTTTCACAGCTTATACCAATCATAGGATAAGACATATTTTCATCTAACAATGTAAGAAAAAAGTTATTATTTTCCTATTTCAGAAGGCCAAAAAGGAAGATAATGTCTTAAAGTCAGTCAAAGGCAAACGTATGTGACCAGTATGACAACTAACGTTATCTAACAGACCAATAGCAACATCATGAGACAATAAAAGACCATAGTAAAAAAGTATTGACAACATTAATGTGATCTAAACTAAATGTTGCGTGCAGAAGTAGAGATGAACATTTAACTGATTACTGTGCTCACGTGTAAGAAAGGACATACTGGACTTCGTTATACTCCACTCCATCATAGGTTGAGAATATTTAGCAACACTAGATTCATCTAGAAAGCTGTTACTGGTTATTGAGCGAATTAAGATTCCACACGCAAAACTATGAGCTCATACGGTACTATGTATTGTTACTCAACGGTAGAACCACTGTTTAACACCACAACCATAAAAAACAGGAAGTTGTTAGAAAAAGTTCCTAAACTTTTAACATTTTACAGCTGATACTTACAGAGTTCACATCTACTTCTACTAAAATAATTTCCAAAGGATGCCTTCAGCTCAGCATTAATGTATGTGTGTCTGCTGTGGAGTCTCACCCTCTCTGAAGGTGCACAGCTGATTGCGTATGGAACCAAACGCCTCGTCCTTTGACAGCGTAGCGTCATCTGCCACCCTGCGCTCCACGTACACCATCATCTGCTTCTCCTGATACACAAAGACGGGCTTTAGTGACAGCAGCCGTCTTTCAAAAGTACTCAGCATATGCCAAACATGTGTGGTTTACTATGATGCCGTCCATATGGAATGTAAACACACGTCTTTTTGGACAAAACACAGCTTGTTTTGGAAACTTGGTGCCAAAAGGTGTTTTAGCCGCGTGAGACCAGACTGAAACATGTCTGTTCCATTTACTGGATTCTTTTTGTTCGGATTGCTGTTTTTCAGGGTTGCAAACGGGTCCAATTTAATAGGAGCCAAAGCCATTGTATTACTATTTTTGTATATGTTATTGCATAACCTGTATGTACAAATGCTGCTGTAGCCCAAGAATGTCACCTTTCAGGATTAATAAAGTATCTATCTATCTATACGTTATGTACCAGTAGTTCTGTACCTCCACTAGAAACCTGCAGAGCTCTTTGAAAGGCTCGACGAGGCTCTCATCTCGGATTTTCCTAATGACAAGCACGTTGACAGGCGGTTTATTCCAGGTGAGCCGCTGGCTGGCTGGGTCCTGGATGTGCCTGGGAAACGAAAACACACACACACACACACACACACACACACGTAAACAAACACATACTGTGCCTGAAAATAATAAGATAGATGCACAGAAACAGATTATAGAGCTGACTGTTACATAATCATACTGTCTTGAGACTTTATATTCCAAATAGGGTAAAATGCCACAATGATACCCGGTCTTACCTCATCTTCTAAGTAAAATAGGAATCTACAACAGCTGCTGTCATTCATTAACTGTTATGACACTTAGATGTTACATATGAAGGAGTGAGGTCCAAACTCCAAACCTCAGAATATAAAAAAACGTCTTCCTCCTCTTTACCTGTCTCTCTCCTCCCTTGCGTGGCGGATCACAGGCATTGTGCAGACAATTGTGTCTGAGTTTTCAGATCAAGTCCGAGGAAACACTCTTTAGACCAGGTGGCAACAAGCATCCATGGTCTGTTCGGTTAGCCATCCCATTTTCATGTACCATCCAATCACAGCATTGTCATCTTATCTTATCTCGCAGTTACACAAGCGTTTCTGTGTAAACAGTATATGCCAGTTTGCACACAGAAAGTTTGACACTCATGCTTACATGACTGAAGTTGGGTTGGGCAGAATACAGGCCTTGGGTCCAAAGTGAGTGGCTGGATACGGTCCATGTAGAAAGTGGGCTCTCCTGTGAGGAGAGAAAATGAGCAGGGCACGTCAAGACACTATAACATCTTGTCCCGGGCAACAGAGTTGTGGCAGTGGCACGGCGGACCAGCTGGCAACCTGCAGTGCAAACCTCTTAGGAGAGCTTTCCGCTGTGTCACTCGCCGAGCCAGAGGGCTCCAAGTGCTCGTGTTGGCCTGGCAACCTCCTCTGCTCAATCTCCCGAAGCAGCTGTTCATGACCACCCCCCCGTCGCTGTGTCCTCGATGCCTTCCGCTGTCTCCTTGGAGACTTGGCCAGGTGATCCCGGTGTTTGGGGGACCTGGCTGACTCCGACAGCTGATTGGAAGTTGCTGAGGGTTGCGTCATGCCTCCGCCCAGCACCGCCAGGTGCTCCGATGATGGACCGCTCTCTGAGTTCTCCATTCTGGAGGGAAGCCAGAAACAGAAACTTCGCTTTCAGATTCTTTTTGCAATTTAAAAAGAAGAAACAATGTACAGGAGGATTCTTGAAGTGGCAATAAATAACAAGTCACTTTCAAGGGGGGGGGGGGGGGGGGGGGGAAAGAGTGCTGTATTGCAGTTCTCTACATTGAAAACACAAAAAATTGAATTACGCACACAAATCTGAAGAAATAGCATGTTAAGTATATAATTTTGGACATTCAAAGACTCCAGACGGCGATACTTTAAGCACAATTTATTTTGTTTTCAATCACATTCATCACTTAATTCATAAGGATTGCCACTTTAAATTAGTGGATTATTTGAGTAGTAGGTTTACAAGTAATTCATTTCAAAAAGCATATGTGTATATTATGACTGTTGTTAATAGTTAAATATTCAAAGTCATTATTGAAGCTAAATTACATCAGTTATGTTACATTCCCAAACATATAACGACCAATAATGAAACAACTTCAAGTGTATAAAGAATTCACTCATAAATGATTCACATTCCAGCTCACATAAATAGTTAACTTTCGTCTGGTTGATAGTTAGGTTAGTCATTTAAAGATCGAATGTGGAGCTGAATGGATGCTTGGTGTGGTGCGTTTGTTTCCTTTGGGTTCATGTTTAACCTCGATAAATAATCCATGTATTGATCACTTAGGTTAGGTTGTTACTTTTAGGCCTACAGCAAACCGACTTTAATGATTTGTTTATAGCCCCAACAAACAGACACATATTGAATAGAGCTGAACTTCAGATTAAATATGGTTTGAAATACATCAAACCATCGACCTAAGCCAACTAACCTAACGTTAGATAGCCGAGTTATGTTATGGCAAGCAAAAAGCATCACAGCATACTGTCTTTGTAGCATTAACGCTATATTCAGAATTAAGGTCATATTCATATAGTTAGCTAGTGTTGAATGTATTGATTAACAATTTCACCTTGGACCGAGCTCAAGTGAGATAACAACCTGTTTCTTAAAACACCATCACGTTAAGATGACGTTAACGGACACGAGACTGAATTCGCTCTTCTAACGTTTGGTTAGATTCTAACGGCTCTGAGTGACGGTGGATCTGTTGACAGCGGACGTTACCTAGCGATAAGCTTAGCTAACGTTAGCTAAGCCAGCTGACGTTAGCCGGTGTGAACCCCTGAAGGAAACGAAGCCTTACTGTGTCAGAGAGAAGCAAACATGCTCATATCGCCATTAGCTACTTCATCAAGGACCCAATGTGTTTGGACTCTACAAAGACGTATATTTAAAGATGGACAGCGCCGACAAATTCTAGGAGCTGATAAGACAGACTGCGCATGCGCGAGAGGGAAGTGACGAGCTGTTCAGGGGCCTCACCGCGGGAAGGTCACTGCGCAGGACCGGTGTTCAGTTAAAGCAACAGCGCCATATTTGGCGAAAGAGAGAAATAATTGTAGAAACAGTGTTTAAGTATAATAAACTGAGCAATTGAAAAGGTGGTTTTTTAACGAATTTGTATAGTTTTTGTTGAGCATACCTATCACACATAATACACAGTGAGGGGCGTAACACGATTAACAAACAATACAACAAAGAGATTAAACAATAAATAAATAGAATTGTAATCAGTCGTGAAAAGTATATTTACTTAAGTACAATTTTGAGGTTCTTGTACTTTACTTGAGTATTTCAATTTTGTTATATTTTGCACTCCACAAGATTAATTTAGGTCATGTTGTGCCACTTGTTACTTAAAAGAATACTACAAAATATTTTGAATATATTACATCTTGTTATAGATTAGGCTACCCAGCAGTATATACTAGTAATACAAATTAGCCCCACTGTTACCAGCTGCAACATTAAAGTGGTATGCACATTAATCTTTCAATGAATATAACCCAGTAATATAATATATTCTGAAATGGGCAATTTCTGCATAATGAACTAAATTACTTTTACCTTTTACATTGTTTTGTATTTTGTATGCTATACAAGTATGTTTTGACGTGACAGAGTACTGCTCCACTGTGGTATAACTATTAACTAATTCCTCTGGAGTACTCTCTCACAGTAAAATACAATCCAATTTGCCAATTATTAAGTTGTTTTTCTTATTTTTAAATAAGGAGATATGTCACAAATTAAAAGAACCGTACAATGGAAACTGTACAAAAGAAATAATTAAATAGTACAAATAAATACAAATGAATTGCAATTAAAGTCTATTAATTGATTGATTCATTATCTAAAGACAAAAAAAGAAATGCAAACTATTATTGACCAAATCTTTTGATCTTAAGAATGTCCTAAACCTGTGATCAGCTACAACAATTTCCTTTGAATCTCTATACTTGACTAAAAGAAGTAAACCACAACAGAAAAATATAACCAGTATATAATCTAGAACTGTAGTTTAGTGCAAGTTTAAAGTACTTAAAATGTGCTTTATACTTCTGCTTTACTATTATTGGACCCAACATGTTCTAAATTTAAAAAATAAGTTAAGACATTATACAATTGATAATATAAAAGTATTTTAAAACTCCTCATTATCAAAATGTTGTTTCAGGCCAGAGCTTGTTCACATACACGCAGTGGTCGCCAACCTGTCGCTTGTGGAGACTTTCCCTGTAGCTATCCAAAATAAAATTAAATGAGGCCCAATGTGTTTCCGAATTTATTTTACCTATTTTACATGTACGTTTTACCTACAAACGTACCTGTGCAGGGGCGTTTGTAGGATTCAAAGAAAGGGGGGGGGGGGGGCTAAGCCCCAAGGGGAGTGTCACTTTTGTGACTGCTACACGTTTGGGGCCCCATATCCATTGTTTCCAACAGTTTATAGATTGGTTCAATCAGAAAGAGTGTGATTTTGCTCTCAAGTAAACCTGAATGTAAGCAGGTAACAATCGTTAACAACTACCGACGACTTACAGGTAAACCTGAATCATTCACTTGCACATATTCACAAAAGTGACACTCCCTTTGGGGCCTAGCCCCCCCTTTCTTTGAATCCTACAAACGCCCCTGGGCCTCATTCTCGAAGTGTCTTCTGAAATGTTTTCTTACGGACTTCAGAAGACCAACGTCAAAAAAGATCTCCTTCTGATTCATGAACGCCTGAAAATGCGTTCTTCCACAGCCGAAGTGCTCTCAGCTGTGCTCGCCGGATGGAGGGAGAACGCACGTTCTCGTTTTGCATCTGGATTTGCATACAGAAACGCCCCGCCAGCTCCTTATAAGGGCATGCAACTGGAGAGACGTGTGCATAGACAGACTCCACAGGCAACGCGAAAGCAACTTCAGACTGATTAAAATCATGTCAAAGCGGAAGCGAGCACCGGTCGAGTAAACTGAGACGTCACCGGTGCAGAGGTGCAGCTACTGTGGCACAATGTAGATGTGTCCATTCTATTCCACTGTGGCTGTATAGTGCTTATTTATTTATTCACTTACATTTGGAGTGTTCGTGTAGTGCTTTTGTTTATTTTATGATGTATCTTTATCACGATACCTCGTAGAATCATGACTATGATTGTGAAACGTAATTGTTAACGATACAAATATTCTCGTATTTATTATTATTATTATTATAATCATTTGAAAATGTCTGTAGAGTTGATGTGAACGTAATTATCAACGGTCTACGTTCAGAACGAATCCCAGATGAGACACTTTCATGAATGACAAATTTGTCCCGAAAACCACGTAAGTGGAGTTCAGAAAATCACACAGACAGACTGCCTCATAGTGTCTGTCTGTGCTGATGAGCCCAACTCCAAGGCACTTACAGACGGTGTTCAGTCACAGACAGCTCACAGACTGCCTCATAGTGTCTCTCTGTGCTTATGATCCCAACTACAAAGCACTCACAGATGGTGTTCAGTCACAGACAGCTCACAGACTGCCTCATAGTGTCTCTCTGTGCTTATGATCCCAACTACAAAGCACTCACAGATGGTGTTCAGTCACAGACAGCTCACAGGCGGCCTCATAGTGTCTGTCTGTGCTTATGATCCCAACTACAAAGCACTCACAGATGGTGTTCAGTCACAGACAGCTCACAGGCGGCCTCATAGTGTCTGTCTGTGCTTATGATCCCAACTACAAGGCACTCACATATGGTGTTCAGTCACAGACAGCTCACAGACTGCCTCATAGTGTCTGTCTGTGCTGATGAGCCCAACTCCAAGGCACTCACAGACTGTGTTCAGTCACAGACAGCTCACAGGCGGCCTCATAGTGTCTGTCTGTGCTGATGAGCCCAACTACAAGGCACTCACAGATGGTGTTCAGTCACAGACAGCTCACAGGCGGCCTCATAGTGTCTCTCTGTGCTTATGATCCCAACTACAAAGCACTCACAGATGGTGTTCAGTCACAGACAGCTCACAGGCGGCCTCATAGTGTCTGTCTGTGCTTATGATCCCAACTACAAGGCACTCACATATGGTGTTCAGTCACAGACAGCTCACAGACTGCCTCATAGTGTCTGTCTGTGCTGATGAGCCCAACTCCAAGGCACTCACAGACTGTGTTCAGTCACAGACAGCTCACAGGCGGCCTCATAGTGTCTGTCTGTGCTGATGAGCCCAACTACAAGGCACTCACAGACGGTGTTCAGTCACAGACAGCTCAATGACTGGAGTCACATGCCTTCTTATGGCATTGTGATGGGACACAGAGCTGAACTGAACTTACATTAGTTGCACTGACTGAGTGTTGTAATTTATGTTGATAAATACAAGAGTTAATATTGGTAGTTCATCCTGCCTGCTCATTGCAAATGTGTTTTTATTCTTGTTCATATTGTGTGCGGGTAAAAAATAATTTACTTTTTATGTTTCGCTGAAATTAAGTCATTTAGTGTGTTCTTCGTCACATCAATTTGAAAGCTGGACCAAAGTGTTTGATTTAATTCAATTACAATTAGGCCAAATAAAAAGGCTCAATTTGTAAAGTCTGGACAGTGTTTTTCTCTCAACGCCTGAATAATTTTCTTGAATAATTGGTTGTTGAAACACTACTCCTTTTTGTATTAAAACAATGAATTCAAAATAAGATTCATGATTTGTGAACCTCCTTGTCAGAGCTGATACGTGCCGGCCCGTCTTCCTTTCCTTTCTTTCAACCAGTCTTCTGAATAAAAATAAAAAATTCAACTCCCCTTTTAAAATCTAAAATGTAAACTTTATCAGGAGAAAATATATCATCATCCCTGAAACAATATGCTGTGCAATTAAAAAGCAAATACATTGCCAACTCAAATAACAGTAATATTCCAATGATATAATATCCTTGTATGATATCCACTTTCACTGTGAACTCTGAAAGACCGCTTGCCTGTGCTCCATTTCCTGGTTGGTATTATTGTCCCCACGGACTGACTCACCCTGTTTCACGGGGTTGGAGGACATGTTGAAATGGTTGAAGACTGAATGACAAAGCGGAAGTGAAACATAAAATGCAACGTGATGACCGTTAGGTTAAGATTTGTTAATACTCAGTTCATCTTTTGGTTATTTCCGCTGCTTAGATTCAATTTAAATTCAGTTTATTATTCAGAAATTATGAATAATGTAGGCATGGAGCAGATCCAGATAGCCACAATCCATGTAAATAGAAGAAGGTAGGGAGGAGGGGCATCAACAGGGCCATGGCAGGAGGCAGGGCCAAAGAGGCAGGAGGCACGGCGAAGCAGGCAAACACTTCAGTGAGACGCTTGAGGTTTCGGCTGCAAGTGTTACCTGGAAGAAAGGTTTAAAAAAGGACAAGAGGAGCCTGGTTTCTATGAGACACTGTCTCCATGGAGACGTAGTGAAAACTAGTAAGGCTCGTCATAAAAGTCTTCTAATTTATCTAAAATCATTAAAACAGTGGGGTCCAACACTAATTTATATTTAAAGTCAGAAGAGTGTTTCATGTTTCACGGGAGATATTTCTGGCATTTTGTGTCTTTTGTATCTCTCCTCATTGGATTAAAGTGGGCTAGAAAAATCTTGGGGGAAAGAAATCAGATTTTTGCAACATTTGAGTCCAAATCTGTTGCCAGTTGGTGTGATGATTGCTAATGTTGCCAGCGCTGTCAGTCAAATCTGCTCAAACCACACCCAAACGATGTGATGGGTTGAATGTTTTCGTCTGAACTATAAAGCAGCTATAAACAATGTTTCTAAATTGACAATTTGATAACGTTGCAGCTCGAACGGAGCAATTTAGCATAATTTCCGACTGCAGGTAGAAACTGTTTTGAGAGTAAACAGTTCAGCACCAAACAACAGACGGACACAGTTAGCGAACAGCTGGTGAACACAGTGCAGCATTTTACAGCTAAAGAACCACATATTTCATGCAGGATTTGGAAGACGTGCGTATATTCAGGTGGGCACAAACAAATGGATGATACACTGCTGTTTAATGTCTCCCACTGCAGCAGCTGAGTTTCCATCATGACCCAGTGCACCTGATGCAGCTCTGGTTAAAAACTCTGCCAGACTACACACCATGATTATCTCCATCCCCTCCATCCTGCTCGGTCTGGGAGGAAAATGTCTGCTCAACTGGGCTCTGGTTATTCTCCAGAGGGACAACATCTGCAAGAGCCTCCTGGGAGTTTTCAGTGTGTCCCTTGCTGTCGTCGACACAATCCTGACCCTCTTTGTCACCACCCTGCACATGCACGACGATGGATGCGTCTTCTTCCTTGGTTTGAAGCTGACCAGGTACCGTGTATGTTTGCTGGTTCAAATCCTCGGACAAGTCTACAATGCTCTGCAGTGGCTTGTTGTAGTCGCGGCCGGTTGTGACCATTTATTCAGTCACTCGGAGGCTGCACTCCATAACTGCCAGGACAAGATTTATTGTCTGCTTATTTGTGACCGGCCTCCTGTGGTACCTCACGGTTCTCTACGTCTTCTTTCCTGTCATGGAGGATGTGTCTCACGACGAGATATACCAGTGCTGGACATTCCACACAACTCAGATCCTGCAGGTGGCCATGTTTCTTCTCCTGTCTCTGGGCTGTGCAGTGTTGCATGCTGGGTTCAGCACACGGTTCTTAAAAAATCCTCCTTTGCAAGACCAAATTACAGACCAAAGTGGAGTTCACTCCAGAAGAGACGCTGTTCATCAGGCCATACGTATATTTTTGAACACACGGGCCCCATTCCAGTGTTTTCTGGCCGTGCTCCTCCTGGCACCTGTGGGGATACCTGCATACCTGGGTCTGAACACTGCCTGGCTCTGCTTCCTCAACAGCCTTCTGATAGCTGTCGTTTTATGTGCAGTCTGTCCTGCCTCGCAGATAACGCAGGGCCTGGCAGCAGTTCCTTCAATTTATTTTGTATGGAGAGGACCGAACATGACAAACACAAACAGAACTCATGGTTAGAATTAGCTGCTTAGACGTCAATGTTTTATACCGAGGAAATAATGTGAATTTCTGAAGAAAAGTTGGATTGCCATGGTAGCGGCACGGTTTTACAAATGGCACTTTGTGTCCATCAGCCAGTGCACCACTTTGGCTCAGAATAAAAGGCCTCAACAACTATTAGATAAAACAAGATAAAGCTTTAATATTCCCGCAGTGGGGAAATGTACAGGATTACAGCAGCAAAGGGGTAAAGTGCACACAAGACATAGTAAGATAAAAACAAGTGATATAAACAATTGGATGGATTGTAACGTTTGATGCGTCCATGGTCCTATGAGAATGAATCCTCATGACTTTGGTGATCCCCAGACTTTTTATTTACCGCCACAAGGTTGACTTTTGTGGTTTTGAGTGAAATGTATGAACAACTATTATATGGATGTTTTAAAGAATGAATTGTGGAGAGGAGGTGTCAGTCAGGTGACAGTTGTCAGTCAGGTGAGTGACAGGTGTCAGTCAGGTGTCAGAACTGAGGCTCTTGAGGCTCGCACCGCTCTCGGGATAGAACCGAAGGGAGGGGAGGAGGGGTGCTTTTTTATGTGAGAGACGACGTAAAACGTGAACGTGTGATTTTCATGGCGGGTAACAAGTTAGAGTATGTCGGGATAAGAATAATCTCTTATCATTTGACATTCTAGGTGTTTATAGGCCCCCTGCTGCAGATGACACTTTCTATGATCAAATCGCAGAAGTCTTGAAAGAGTGCAATCTGAAGAAATAATTCATTCTTATGGGTGATTTAAATGTGAACTGGGAAGATAAATCAAAGAGGAAAAAACTAAAAATTATAACTGACAGATTTCACCTATAACAATTAGTAAAAGGCCCAACAAGGATTGCCAAACAATCCAGTACACACATTGATCTGATATTTACTAACAAACCAGAAAGAACAACCAAAAGTTATAATTGAATCGCTGGCTTATCAGATCACAACATAACCCTATATGCCAGAAAACAGACACAAAATAGGTTTAGGAATAGGGCAAGTAAGACAAAGATCCTTCAGTGCATACCTAAAGCTAAGCAAGAAGAATTTGTCAGTGAAATTAACAGCTTGTGCTGGGACAATGTACTGTCCTCTGACGATTTAGGCTATGGCTGTAATAACTTTACTCATAGAATCAACACTGTAAGGGAAAGTTTTAATGTGAGAGTTCTGATAAAATCAAAAAAACAAAACAATCTACCCTGGTTTAATGAAAATCTTTGGAAGCTGATGAGGACTGATGTATAATGTTTATAAGGTTTAACCCATGAGCTAAGATTAGCTAAATCACATTCGTATCTCAATATACTGAATGATGATTTGGAAAAATATAGACAATCTTATAAGGAGGGACCCACATTTGTTAGGAGATTTTAAACTTAAAGTACAGGGAGAGTTCATTAATGATCATCTTGCTGTTGCTTCTGTTTTTAATCATTATTTTCTGGAGTCTTTAAATGAATTAGGAAAATCCTTTACAAAAGGGAATTTGGAAATTGTTCCAACAGATGCTACAGGTCAGATTTTTGAGCTGGTACAGACCAACGAGGCACAAATTAACAAAATCGTAAGCTCTTTAAAAAGCTCCAAATGTAGAGATGCTTTTCCATTTGACACCATGTTTGTGAAATCTCTCAAAAACTCCCCCCATTGCTCATTTAGTTAATTTGCCCATTAAACACAGCTGGTTCCCTGATGACTGTAAACGTGCCATTGTGTTACCACCTAGCTCACGGCTAGTAACAAAAAGGGAGGCCACACATTGATCTCACAAAACGCAACCTGTTTATTGCCACAACAACCCAAAAAGCTCCAAGCAGCACAGGACAAGGCTGGTGCAGCAGGCCCTGCTGAGTGGTAGCATCATGGAGAGAGAGAACGAGACACGCCCCTTGGTGCTGCCTTTTATGCCCTCTCGGAGCTCCTCCCACCAGGAAGCCTTGTTAGGCCGGGGACCCAGCTGCAGAGTGAGAGGGTCGTCACAATTGTTACACCTGTTTTTAAATCTGGAGACCGCCTTGAAGCCAGCAATTATAGACCGATAAGTATATTTCCAATACTGTCAAACATTGCAGAGAAAGTCGTCATTCAACAACTGACAACATTCCTTAACACAAGCACTTTTGGACTACATCCTATGCAGTTTGGCTTTAGAACTAATCTGTCTGTGACTCTCGTCCCTTTCTCTCTTTTCCTGGTTTGTCCCCTGTTACGTGAGTGTGTGTGTGTGTGTCTCATGGGCGTGGCCTCCGGCAACTGGCAATTATCTCCACACCTGCACGTCATCTCCGGCACCTGTCTCCAATGACATCATCAAGTCCTCCCTGTTAAAACACCCTGGCTTCCCTCTCTCCAGTTGCTAGATTATTGCACCATTTAAAGTGGTACCTCGACTCTCGGCTTCACTAAGAAACGTACTTTGCTTGTTACTTGTGATTTCCTGCTAACCCCTGTTCCCTGTGCCCAGGAATCCCGTACCTGCACTTCCGCTCAGCCGCCGCCGCTCACCACTCCATCTCCACTCTCCCAGTTCTATACAATAAACTATTTACATCCACCCAACCTTGCCTCCCCGTGTCTGCGCTTGGGTCCAGCACAACCGAACCCTCACATAATCATTCCACAGAAACTGCTAACTTGCACTTAATAGAGCAAATTAAATCAAGGCTCGATAAAGGAGGAGTAGTTGGTGCTGTATTTTTAGATCTGCATAAAGCTTTTGATACAGTGAATCATGATGTTTTAATATCTAAACTCTCTAAATGTAACTTTTCATCTGGAGCACTGGCATGAATGTCTTATCGAACAGGATGCAATGTTTTAAAGTTTGTGATACACTGTCCAGAAACAGGGAATGCACCATGGCTGTTCCACAAGGGTCAGTGTTAGGTCCCTTATTAGTTAGTTCATACATCAATGATCTCCTTGAGCAGTGTCATGATGTAGAACTGCA
This sequence comes from Cyclopterus lumpus, assembly GCF_009769545.1. Taxonomy (NCBI): domain Eukaryota; kingdom Metazoa; phylum Chordata; class Actinopteri; order Perciformes; family Cyclopteridae; genus Cyclopterus; species Cyclopterus lumpus. The sequence continues at coordinate 12,548,929 of NC_046982.1, forward strand.
AATGTATGCAGATGAATCAATCATGTCTGAGTCTAAATGTCAACAAGACAAAAGGTATGTTTTTCTCCAAAACCAAGACACAACCTCCTGATGCTGATATTCTTATCAAAGGGGAAAGGATTGAAATTGTTACTGATCTTAAATATCTTGGCGTGATATGGATAAAAATGTGAACTGCAAGAAACATGTAAAGAGAATGGTTAAAACTATAAAGTACAATTTGGCTAATTTTAAACATATCAGAAACTGTCTCTCTCTCTGGATGCTGCCAAGATTTGTATGCATGCCATGTTCCTTTCCCATATGTCATATTGCATTACTCATTGTGGGCAGGCTGGTGAAACAACCATAAGACCACTGGAATCCCTATATAAACAATCTCTTAAAACGTTGGACAAAAAGTCATTGGATTTTCATCACTGTAGGATACTGGAGGAATACAATCTGCTGAGCTTTGTGAATTTTAGACTATTTTCAAATGTGTGCATGGTCTATAAAATTCTAAATGGTTTGGCCCCTCCTCCACTGCGTGACCTTGTGTACAGTCAGTGAGTTCAATCAGATCCACCAGAATAGCCTCTTTACTCGACTGCACCGTTTCATTTCACCGCACTGCATTCGGTCATCCTTTTCTGTGAAAGCCACAAATCAGTGGAACACCTGACGTGGTGAAGAGCTGCAGCTCTATCAGCACTTTTAAAAATAATTTTAAAAATCAGTTGAAAGCTGGTCAGCGCTGTACTCATTGAGCAAAATTATTATGGTTTGTATTTGGTTTTTATTACTTACTTTTAATAGTTTGTATTACTTACTTTTAATGTGATGTACTGTAGCTTCGTATTGTGTGTTCTTCTTACCACATATACTGTTGTATTGTGTCTTATCTTGTACTGTTTGCTATTGTTTTATGTTTGTTGTGTCTGTCATGGGACTACAGATGCAAATTAGCTGTGCTACAATCTGGTACAGTGCATCAAATGGTGACATTTATGCAATAAATATAAAAACATGGTGGGTCCAATTAAATTGTCTCTGCTCCACACAACTCAAGCCAGTACAACATGAGATATACTTCCCACTAGTACATTGCCTCAAGTATTGTGCTGAAGCAACATTTTTGAGGTACACTTTTGATACTTTTACTACATTTAAAGGAAATATTGTACTTTTTACACCACTGCGTTTACTTAACTTTACAGATTCATATTATGAAAACAAAATATAATTTAAAAAAAATTATATTATATTGATAAGCGGGAAATTCACAATGTAGTAATATGTAGAAATTATAGCCGCAAGTAGTGATTCCAGAGTTTAGGCCAACAGACGGATTAGGAGTTGAGATCTGAAAAAGATCCTTTACACTGCAATACGTGCGTTAATAATAATAATGCATGTTTCAACAACTTAATTGAAATTATAGTTGGTGATGTTTGGACACATTTTCATTGATTTATGGCCAACACTTTCACCAAGCCTATGGACATGTTCTAGACCGTAATCATTGAATTTCTGATTTATAGTCTAATTTGTGTTATGTCACATCCATTTGAATGTCTAGCGCTTTGATTAAAAAAAAAAGAAATTACATTAACACAATGCAATATTTGAAGTGGTGAACATATTAATGCATCAATAATTATAATCCAATAATATAATGTAAATGATTCTGAAATGGACTATGGAATGATAATATTTTGAACACAACTTTTACTCTTTAGTATTTTCAACACTAGTATTGGTACTTTTTCTAAAAAGATTTGAGTACCTCTTCCAATACTGTTTGTCACATATTCAGAGCTACCATTATGATTATTTTGATTAATTTTATCTTCCCATATATTCACTTCACTATTCTAAATGACCAAGAGAAAAACAAAATCTGTACATTCGAGTGGCTGGAACAAGACGAGTCATTCCTGTTGCTCCCGAGCGACGACCTGACCAGTTGTTACTGCTCTGCACATTTATGTTTGCCAAGTGCCCGGCTCTGGAGATGCCGCCCTTTTTTGTTTACACAGCACTGGCTTCTATTTGTTCATATTGTGGTCGTGGTCTTAAGTAAATAAGGAAGTTATGAGGACAAAAATCAACATAAAAAAAAGGCAAACGACTGCACTGGTTTGACACTACAGAACTTTACTTGAATTTGATCCAAGTTCATTATCTATACAGGGTATATATTTACAAGATCTGAAATCAGGGAAGGGCAAAAACAGAAAAAAACAAAACACTAGATACAACTGAGGTATTAGCTAAAAGCATTTACAGGTATGTCATTTACTAGTAAATATCAATGATGATAAACAGTTAGAGATGCAGCTTCTTCTGCTTAAAAAACATATTTTTTTATATCACAACATGAGGTAGGAGAACAGTGTCTCGATTCATGCAAGAACAAAAGTCTCATCACACTGTAGTATTGGCAACGTAGTATGCAATGGTCCAACACAGACACTGTGTTTCATGTTTCAGAACAGCATCGAGGGGGAAAAGGGTTCATTTTAGCAAAGCCATGATATTTTTTTCCCATCTATAGCAGGATGTCTATAAATTAAAACATGGTGCACTTATTCTTAGCAACCAGTGATCTGTGTGATCAATCACCAATGCAGCCACACGTCCTGGCTTCTCCCACTGGCACAGAATAATTACTGGCTGAAAATCACACAGCCATCTAGAAAGCAGACCACCTGCAACAGTTCAAAGGTCACCTTGGATTTGTTTACTAGCTTTCTCCACATAGCCAGGAGATGACGAGTATGTAAATCCTGTATTCAAATGTGTCCACATGCTATAAAACTCTGCTCAGTTCACCCGGTTTTCTTGTCTGTTTGAAAACGTCACACCTGTAAATATTCTGTACAAAGCATATCCAAGTTCTCATAACACTGCAAAATGCAAAAAGGCCCCACAAACAGTGTTACATGGGATTTTGTTTCTCCCCTTTCATTTAATCCTCTTTAAAATGATGGACTATGATTAAAGAAGCTAAACAACGTCCCCTTGTGTATCAAATGCAAATTACACAAATAAAGATTTAGAGTAAACATTAGTTATCTGCCCATGTGATGAATTAAAAGAAGTGTGTTGGTGCCTCCTAAGAGGTAATTAAGTCAGTAAAACTAATACTGATTATCTTTTGAGTGATGTTTACACATCCAGACAGGAATAAATGATCAGAATCGGAAAACATAACTACACATCCAGAGCTACATGAGCAGGTTTTTCTCTTTCCCTTTACAAAGCTGCTGTGCTTCAGTCAGACGTGGGAGGCCATCACTCACACACACACACACACACACTCTTGCTCTCACACACACACACATTTCAAAATCACATTAGGCTACATTTTATGATCTTCATAATCTGAATTGATATCTCATCAACCTCTAAACCAATAATGATATAAAACTTGCACATGTTCAATGTTCATGCATATGAGCCGTAATAGTTTGTGCGTTACGCGAGGGGGAAACATCATCTTTTGTTTTTTCACAATGAAAAATGTTTATAAATTGGCCCGGTGACACAAAACTTAAGGGACAGCAAAACATGCATACAAAAGAAAAAACATTTTTTGTTTGTTTTCTTTTTTTCCAAAATGCATTTTCTGAAACAAATGTTTCATTTTCAATTTATCTCAGAGGGGGATGGGTCAACAAAGAGGAAAAAGCTCATTACATCACACGATCAACAGGCGGTCAAGATGAAATCCACAAAAAAAAAAAAAGCATTATTTCAGAAAAGGGGGCAAAGTATGTAACAAGTATTATATTCCTATTTTGCCTCTGTCTTGCATCATGTCTCAGTAAACCATTTTTTCATAGAACAGTTAATATATTAATGACTACTGTATATACAAAGTGAATATAAATCTTTAGTTAATACGTTAAATATTTTTTCTTTCATAATTTCAATAAAGGTTTAAATGGAACAGTAGAGTGTACATTTGCGGCGTGGGTTTGATTTTACTGGCTTGCACCTGCTTTTATGACAATCAACAAACCACAACTGTACTCTGCCCGGTCTTTAACATCCGTTTGGGAAGGGAAGCTGTGTAAGAAAATCTGCATTCAACAGGATGGAGCACAGTGGAATGTCTATTAATTTGCATTTATAGCAGATGCATAAAAAAGCTCAGAGTTTAGCTGAGGCCGATCCCCTTCTCCTTTTAAACTATTATTCACACACACACACACACACACACACACACACACACACACACACACACACACACACACACACACACACACACACACACACACACACACACACAAGCTTTTGCCTGGCAACTGACACAATAAAAGTCCTCTCTTCGTCTGGCTGGACGTCTGCTCGCTCTCCTGGGCATCTACAAAACACTGCACACCCCCAGCTGATCTGGCACTGGAGATGGATGGACGGGTATGTGTGAGTGAGTGACGGTCGTTTCTCGGAGAAGATGAGGGAGGGTGTTGAGAGATTTTTTTTGAGGGGGGGGAATTCCTGTACAGAGGCCCACAGACTACAACAGCTGCCTCCATTCTGACTGCACATAACAAAAAAGGGCTCCTTCTGTACCCCTGGCGTCTGGGCCACCCAGTCTGCTGCTGGGGGAGAGCGCACCAGTCCCCCCCGAGTGCTCCCCTCAATCCTCGCCTCCCCTGTCTTCCTCTTCCTGCCCACTGTCGTTTGTTCAGCCAGGCAGAATAAAGCAGGGGCCGGACCTGAGGCCAGAACCATCCTAGACTAACTGCTTTCACCTGCGACCCACATTCTTAGAAGACGCTCTGACAAACAGGGTGGTGGATAAAAAACGTCTGCTGACAATGAAGTCGAATGAAACAAAAAGAGAAGCCCAGAAAACAAAACAGGGACAGACGGGAGCTTTGATCATCTGCTGGGAACGCTGGGGCCATTGTTCCACCTGAATGCCTGGACTGACACAGTGTGTGCGTGCATGTAAGGATGTTGCATGTATTATGGTTACACAGTACGGCTACTGCACATTTGAGACTCTGCCTTTCCCTCTTTCTTAGAAAAGCTACACTGGTTCAAGCAGCCCCCGTGTCCAGACACATTCCTTTCCCCGGGGTCTCTGGGGGAGGAGAGCGTATTAAGTGCATAACACTACTTGTGAGCTTCTTCATGCCAAGCCTGAAAAGAGCACAGTGTTTCCTGTCTAGCCTAAAGTGGGTGAAAACCACAGTGTTATGGAGTTTCCCAGCAGACTGCAATGGCGCTATTGTACAGCGGTGGAAGGTGTGTTTGCGCGTCTGTGTGTCTGTGTGTCTGTCTTTGTGTGTGTGTGTGTCTGTGTGTCTGTCTGTGTGTTTGTGTGTGTGTCTGTGTCTGTGTCTGTGTAGAGGAGACACTGGATCAACTGACAGACTCTTTGGTCTACGACAGGAGAGTCCAGGTGCAGCCCAGCAGAGTAAAGAGCAGGGCTAGCCTGTGTGAGGAGCAGCTGGGGGGTCCAGGCCAGACGATTTGCTAGCTAGCTACCTTGTGGGGGTCACACTCAAAACACTCATTTCAAGTTCAGCGTCACTATTGGCATATTTTCATGAGGTTTTACGACATCCGCAAAATGTCCTTTTTTTGTACAGTAAAGGTCTTTCTCCTGGAGAGAGTTCATATTCTTTGACATGTTACACCTTTCTTTCTGTGTTTTAGAAGGAGCAAAACAAAAAAGCTGTATGGAAATGTCTACGCAGTTTCACGCAGTTGCTGGTACTTAAGCGTTTGGGCTCCAAGTACAGAGACGGAGAAGGGGCACGCAACCCGGCTCCATTATGTGTCCGAGCTGTGCCGGGTAGTAGCACAAAGTGAAATCCAGGACAAGTCTGTGTCTGAGCTTAAGTCTGAAATCTCAAAGTCTTTAGCTCCAGAATCCAGAGAGAACGAGAAGGGACGGGAGAGGTGGGTGACAATCGTGTGAGAGGGAGGGGGGGGGGGGGGGGGAGCAAATAGAGATGGGTTGAGTTGGTCTCTACTTGACCGTCAACATCTAAAGCAGCTGTTTGTTCAGTAAAAACTATAAATTAAATCAAACATACATGCTCGAAAAAAATCTTTAAATACTGTTTAAAGAGAGGAGGGAGAACAAAATGAATAATGAAGAAACACAATCTTTTAAGTGATGTTAGATTACAAAATCAAAGTCAGTCCTAAACTGAAATAAAAGGGTAGGGTAAAATGAAAACTTAAAAACAGCCTGAGGAGATGCAAAGCTCCTTTCTGCTTTAGGCTGAATTGTTTGTGTCTGTAGAGTTGGCGGGTGATCGGGAGAGGAATGAGGGAGGCGCCTGAGGTGGTGGCAGTTACTTTTGGCCAGCCGCTGGGGCCTCTGAGAAGGAGGAGAGCGGGCAGTGGGCGTTAGGGGGTCCGTTTGAAGGGGTAAGAGGAGGAGAGGGGCTGCCTCCCACTGTGGCAGAATGAACCATCTGCTGCTTGAGCTGGGTGATTGTGCGCTCTAGCTCTTCCCGCGCCTCCCGCTCCCTGCGCAGCTCCTCCTGCAGCTCCTGCCGGTCCGTCTCTGCCTGCTCCAGCCTCTGACGTAACTCCGACAACTGGGAGGAGAGAGACAGAACATGAGGTCAACTTATGCCTCAAGCACATTTAGTCAAACACATTTAACAATAATCTGACATTAAGTCATTCTCGACGTATTATTGATGTTGAGGTCGAGTAGGAATGATACAGCGTCAGACAATACAAAACTCCATTTAGATTTTTACGGGATTCCTATCAGAAACTCAGAAAATACAGTAAGGCAAGTCCACAAAACAGACCCGACACACAACATTTAGATAACAAACACTTAGCAGCTGAAACGCTGTTAGCCAGTAGGCCATCAGTATAGCAGAGAGGCTATCTACTGGACTTGCACTGTATCTGTCAAGATGGAGACACATTCTGATTGGAGACCATAACCCTCATGATTTGTTACTCTTTCAGCCAGCAGGTCCTTAACCTTGTTTACTACAGCCAATGTGCTGCTGTTAGCAAAATAAATATAAGCGAAAAGAGCCCCAATAATAATAATAATAATAACAACAACCACCTGTGATTTCAACATCAAACAAGAAAAGATTTAAAAGACATTCTTGATTTTTTTACATTTCAAGTTCGATAGATTTCTGTGTCTCTGGAAATGTGTGCTAAACTGGTAAATTACTTTAGACAATGTCTAGTTTCAGGCCAGTATTAATATCATAGCCACGCAAACACATGCACACCCCCACCCCGTCCCTAACTAACTTAGAGACATCCTGTTTTTAATGCCAAGGGAGGCGGGACAGGAGGGGGATGCTCGGACCAACATAACAGAACCTACCTCAAGATAAGTCTTGTGGAAACCCATACAAAGGCTCTGTGTGTGTGTGTGTGTGTGTGTGTGTGTGTGTGTGTGTGTGTGTGTGTGTGTTTTCCCACTCTTCAACAGCATAGTGACTCATATAGGAGAGGAAAAAAGAAAACTACCTAGAACACTATGTAGAACAGAGCAGTGATGCCTCATTTAGTGATTGGAGCGCGGCACTGTAGTGTCCGAGATGAAAATGGCATATGTTGAGCGATTCAAGCCAATATGAAGACTGCGTGTCACTGTGGTTCCCTCAGAATGTTTCTGATGCCAAAACCGGTGCTTTGCAAGCATTTGTTCCCCCATAAGTCCGTACCTGTGCAGCGTAGTGGGCCTCTTGCTGGCGTTGTGCCCCCGGCTCGCAGGCGCAGGCTTGCTGTCGGAGCTGTTCAAGACGGGTCTCCAGCTCCAGCTGTTCCTGGCGGGCCTGGCTGAGCTGCCGTGCCTGCTCGCTGTGCACCGCCTCCAGCTCGCTGCGCAGCTCCTGCTGCTCGGCGCTCAGCTCCCGTAGCCTAGCAGCCTCACCCCCGCGCATTGCCTCCAGCTCCTGGAGATACAGGGGAAATAACAATATTGATGTGATATTTCACTGACCCTTGTAGAGTAAAGTGCTATAAATTTCAGCCCCTCCACGGAGAGGTCAGACATTTTATACCACAAACAGTAGAAGGCAAGCTTCTCTTGCTTTAAAAAGCCTTGCAGCCAGAATGCATTGAACTTGTCTCTCTTTTTTAATATACAATTTGCTTCATTTATACTGTCATACATTTTGTTATCAGTATTTTCTTTGGTGAATTTCTCATTTTACAATACAAATGCAAATCTCTCAAGAATCCCATGAGTGGGTTTAAGTACAGGGGCATAGTTCAGCCGTAGATGTTAACGTCACTACAATGTAGGTCAACTCTATTTCCATATGCTAAAATTGAAATTAAACTTGAGTGTTTAAATAATAAACAATATGTTATTTACATAAACAGGGGTGCTGACTTGTTTGACAAATTGCAGAACCATCTGATACCAACATTCAGGCTTTAGGCGAGAGAGGGGTCACATTTATGTCAAGGGCACTTTTAACAGGCCACGACAGTTATGGTCTTAGTCGAGGGCTCATTTATGTTTGTGTTGGTTCTTTTTCCGACCGCTAATTTACCATTTCCAGTTGGAGCTGCTTGTGCAGGGTGGAGTTGAGCTTCTCCTGCTGCCTGCTGTACATCTGCATGATCTCCACAACAATCCTGTCCTTGTCGTCCTCCAGCCCCCCCACCGCAGCGATGCTCATGTCAGAGCCCGTATCCTTAGACACTACTTCCGTTACCGGCGACGACAACGACACAGGAGGAGGAGGGGGGGTGTGGGCGGGGGTGTGGGTGGCTTTCTTGCAGTTCTGGCTGCTTGTCTCCATGGAAACTGCCTGGGTTTGGCATTCCTGCTCACTGGCCAAGGCAGCAGCGGCATGTTGGGATTTGGCCTCCTCGGCGCCAGCAGCAACGGCAGGCGACGCATGAAGATCTGTGGAGGGATGAAGGAAGGAGTTTAGAAAAAAAGAAAGAGGAGGTGGTTGAAAGACAGGAAGTGCGAGTCGAGCTTGTGCACACTCCCGCCTACACTAAGGCAACACCCTCGCACAACCTCATAAAAGCTCACACCACTTTCTCAGCGGGAGCGCAAGCACAACATGGCAACAGCAGAAGAATCAAACGCTCACCCAGAAATTCTGTCTGTCTATGTGTTTGTTTGTATGTTTGTTTGTTTGTTTGTTTGTTTGTGTGTGTGTGTGTGTGTGTGTGTGTGTGTGTGTGTACCACACACTCAGACACAGAGAAAGAAGAGAGAGAAATAAAGGGACTACGCCACCCTGCGTGGGCTCCTTCTCTGTTACAATGTTGCCTCGTTCCCTCACTGAGAGGGTACATCATGATAAAAAGGATCAAACAGGCGGTATCACACTCACACACAGATGTGTACAGATGCTGCTGTGGGGCATGTGTAGGCTACTAATGATGGTGTATTTGAAGGTATCAGCGCAGAGACAGAAAGAAAAGAAGAACTAGTGAAAGAGAGCAAGACAAAGGTGAATAATCTATATGACGTACAAAGCATGCCAGGCACTGGAGAGGACACTCATTTACTGACTCAAACACCCCCCTCACACACACACATGCACGCACGCACATACACACGCACCCACGTGGGTCAATTGGAAGTGGATCAAAAGGAAATAAGCAGTGGAGAGAGAGGCACACAGACAAACTGGGTGAGGAAATAATTTATTAAGAAGAAGAAAAGAAGAGGATGATCAGGAAAGAGGGGGGTGACAGCAGACTGTGAGGGAGGCAGAGATGAAGGGAGCTAGAGAAGAAAGAGACGAGGATGGCTGGATGGGAGAGGAAGTGCAGGAGCAGACGGAACACAGACTCACAGAGGATGTGGAAAAGGCTGCCAGGAAAAAGAGTGGATGAGAAGATGGAGGGAAGAGAGACAGATCGGTTGGAGAAGAAAAAGGGGAGCAGAAAGCCCGAGAGATATGAGAGAGACAGTCAGACGTGGCGTAATGATTGCAGACGGAAACCAGTCCCATGATTCACCCTCTTTCTTTTTCCTCTAGAAATATATACACACAGCTCTTATTAATGCAGGTGTAATAAACACACTTTAACATGCACATAAAAACTCACACGGGGCAGAGAAGAGGTCACTGCCATTTCCACCACTCTAGTTCATCAATACCGAGATGCCCCCAGAGTCTTTATGTGAAGGTCAATGCATGATTATGTGCATCGCTGCAGGCTGGAAGTGTGTGCGTGTGCATGTGTGCGTGTTGGATGGTAGTTGACTGTAGGTTGAATGTTTACAGTGAGATCACGTGTCTGCTCTGCATGATCTGCATGTCTATTCTGCTTATGCATGTAAATCGCTTGCTGTATTGTGTGTCATGTATTTATAGTAGGCATGCGTCAGCTGCATCTAATGTACATACAAGAGTATCTTTTAAGTACTGATTAAGTATTGATCAAATATCAACAGTGGTGTCTGCCTCTTGTTTGTGGAAATACTTAAACCTGAAATTGGTTCTAATACAAAATTAAGAACAAGGGCGCTCACTTACTGGCTTTTTCCCTGAGCTTTCAACCTGCTTTTATTAAACTATTTATTAAATGTTAATATACTTCTTATTCATTCTGAATAAGGGACATTGTAGTAACATATTACTCAAGTATCAAACAGTTTTGAAGGACATATATTATAGAATGGACTATCACGACTGTGTGCATTAATGCGTGCTTCATTTTGAGAATATTTGTTTTACCTGTAATTTTAGTTAGTTATTCTTGGTTTTTTTAGTTTTTAGGATATTATAATTATGTTATGTAAAGTGTCTTTGAGTATCATGAAAAGCGCTATATAAATTAAATGCATTATTATTATTATCATCATTAACTTTTTCCAGGAGCAAAGAGAAACACCATGGTAAAAAAAAAAAAAGATTATTTACTGTTTATTAGCACTACTTTATGTTATATCATAACCATTTCCATTGTTAATCACAGTCAAATTCTGAATAAGAAATGTCCCTTCATCAGCCATCTCCTGTTGTGTAATGTAGCTAGAACGTGTGTGAGTTTAGCTAATATTTGCGCAATTCCAAAAATTGCAATATGAAATTTGTAATGGTGGTTTTAGTCACTACAGCATGTTTACATTTGCCAAAGCAAGTCGACTCTGTGTGCATTAATGCGTGCTTCATTACTGACCCATGGGTGGCTCGTCATGGCCCAGCCCTCTGCGGCTGTAGTGGTGTTTGAGCAGCGCTCCGAACATCTCGGGACTCATCTCCGCCTCCCTTTGCAGAGACACGTTGGGAGCCACCATCTTATTGTACGTGTACAGGTAATAACTGGAGGAGAGACAGAGATAAAGAAAGAAAACATTTCAAGAGCTGAAATGACTACACATTTAACAATTTACTGACATACAACAGCACTGAAATGTAATGTAATTTAAATAAATTTAAAACGTTTTCTTCCATGACATTAAGGTGACGTATGCTGCTGATTATTACAGTAAAGTATTGACTCGAGCACCTGTTTTCTTTGTTGTTTTTTTATTCTCGTCATAAAGGAGTGTCACCTTTCACATACTTCAGTCTTTGCAGTAAACATCGTAAAATGTTCTGAGTTATGGACTTTGCAATGCTCATACACATAAAGCTATATACACCTGCAATAACTCATGGGGCCCTTTTTAACTCTGCAGCAATAAAACACAGTTGACTGAGAGTAACGGAACAACACTCATTCGGTAGCTGTTCGTCCTCCACTAACTGCACCGCCTCAAGAGCCGAAAACAGTGAGGGAAACGGATACTTCTTATCGTGCGTTTACAGGATCTCATCCTAAACAGACCTTTCGGCTTATCACAAATGTCCAGGTAGTGGATACAACTGAGAGAAAGATACTGCCTGGAGAAGGACTGAAGCCACTGAGCCAAAACTATCTGTCTATTCCTGGCTGCATGGTGGGGAGGGAGGGAGGTAGTAGAGAGAGGAATAGAAAGAGAAAGAGTAATAGAGAAGCAGATGGAGGAGAGAAGAGAAGAGAAGCTCTAAACCCCTCCCCCACCAGCAGTCCCCTCCAGACAGAGCTGAGTTGTGAACTAGGTTAAGCATGACAGCTCAGTGGGGCTCTGCCTGACAAAACTACAGCCCAACCAACCAAGCCTTGCTTCTTTTCCTCTGGTTGGTAACTGTTCACCTTAATGGAAATCTGAAACTCCTTCACATGAAAGATGTGATTGAATAATGTAAGCCTGTCTTGTATTTGACAAGTGTCCCGCTAATGGATGCTGGTAGAACCCAAATACGACATTGAGTGATGTGGATGTCTAGCACGATGCTCGGCTGTAGCAGTGCATTATTAGTAACGCTGCAATGCAAAAGACATTTTCCAAACTGGTCTGCGCAAGTCCTGACTGGTTTGAGAGAGTAGCAGTCATGTGATGCTGGTAGGTGACCAGAACCCTAATCCTGCTAATTTGTCTGGCCTGATGTCTGTGAGCCTCCATACAGTCAGTATGTCAAAGCGGTCACATGGCGCCGTAAACCATCTAATTCCAGTTTTTAATCTGGGTCAGATTACTGTGTGAGCTATCAGAGCGCCATATCCAAACACAGGCTGGTGTGCTCAGGGGAGGAATGGAGGGAGGAACAGAGAACCAGGAGAGAGGAAACGAGGGCTCTGAAAAGAAAAGGGAAGGAGGGAGGGAGAGGGGTGGCACATGTGATGAAGGAGAGAGGACGAGGAGGGAACAGAGCAGAAGAGAGAGTGCAGCGCCAATTAGGGAAATTAGGGATGTTTCATTTACTCAGACAGAAACGGAAGTTGTACTGAAACTTTACTTGGTCATTATTTCACTGAAATAGAGGGGCAAAAAAAAACACCTCCAGTATCTGGCACGGAGGCAGCAGGCTAGTGAGAATAGCACCAGGCCAACAGAGACAGCTTACACTCACAACTAAGACTTGATCAACTTTAAACAGCCAACTTAAACAACTTTATTGCAAAAAGTTTTTTAAAAAACAGATTTCTTTATCAGTGAAGTATAAGTGCACTAATCAACAAGAATGTCATGTAAAGATTCAAAACAATATCTGCTCTTCTCTCATTTCCACTTTGTAAAACTCTATATCTTTGAGTTGTGGACTGTTTGCTGGACAAAATAAGGCATTTGAAGATGTCCGTTTCGACTGAGAACACGTAATGGTCATTTCTCACAGTCGTTTTTATCAAAACGTAGCCTTTAGATAATTGATAATGATAATAAGTGCAACTCTAAAACACTGTATTGGTGTTGTTTAATCCAAGTCAAGAAGGTGTAGTACCTGGGATGGACCAGGGTGGGGTGTTCTGGCTCCTCCTTGATGTCCGAGTAAAGATGATTGAACACCAGAGTAGGTGGAAATGTTTTGCCCTGAGAATAATAAAAACCCACAAATAAATATCACACAACACAGCAACACCGTCTTTTAAGTCGCTGTGTAAGGATTATAAAAGGCATCTTCCATCTACAATTATTGATCTTTACATACAATTTTGCAGCTGAGCAGATGAATTATCACAACGGATGAGTTGAATGCCCATGCACACAAATATACACACATGTGCATACACATGAGTACATGGGGAGAAGCGGCAGGAGGTGAAGGGAATGTGCTGTACTGCACATGGCGCTCTTGGAGCTATACCCTAATAAAGCTAATATATGCATGCATACATGTGGATGAAGGATCATCCATTAAGGCATCGGCTGGGAGAAAGAGATGTTGGAGAAAAGAGATCAATATGGAGAGCTTCTTCCCTGTGTGTGCATGTAAAGTTGTTTTGTGTGTGTGTAGTGGTAAAGAAGAGAAGCCTTTCAGCAGCTGTATGAGTGTATTTCCTGACAGGTCAGAGAGGAGAAGCGTGCCACTATGAATGGGTGAGCAGGGGGGTTGTCTGTCAGTCAGGGTAGGGGTGGTGACCCTGAGAGCCGAACTGTGTGTAGAGGAGGGGGAGGGGGAGGGGGAAGAGAGGAGGGGATGGAGGGATGGTTGGAAAGGAAGCAAGCCGACAACTGACCTGTCTTGCAGGGTCGGTATCAGTCAACTTGTTGCTGGGGGAGCAGAGATCTGCTGAGGGTTTCCTCACCTGGCTCTCCTCCTCCTCCACTGCCTTCTGAAACACAGACAGAAAGAGATGGCGGTTAATAAAAAAAAAAAACACACACACACACACGGCAAGATTAAACAGAACAGAAAAAGAGCGAGTGCAGCATAGATTATATTGGTTAGAATATGCTGAAAACTAAAATCATGCGGAAAAAGAATGTACAACCTCAGTCACAGGGGGTAAAGATAGACAAATGGCATTTAAACGATCGGAAATAGAAACAAATGAGATACAAAAGATAGCAAATGGAGACGAATGGCAATAAAAGTGAGCAGCACGTGTGATCTACGGCCCGAATCGGTCGTGAAAAACAGCAGGAAAATGGATAAGAGTAGACGCTAAATGAGCCCACTGAGGAAGGCCTATGAATAAATCAAGATGATAGTCAACATGGCCTGTCATTCTGTGCCTCTGTGTGTGTGTGTGTGTGTGTGTGTGTGTGTGTGTGTGTGTGTGTGATTCATCGGTATACATGCAACACGGCTGGAATCAGCCTCTCTCTCAACGTGAAGACATATTTGTGTGTTGAATGTTTATGATTCACTGTGCCCCCTGAGCCATGTCAGTTCAGTAAATACTGCTGGCACTGCCTCTAGTTGTATTTGTGTGTGCATGTGTGTGTGTGTGTGTGTGTGTGTGTGTGTGTGTGTGTGTGTGTGTGTGTGTGTGTGTTGAGCAAATCCAGGACACGCTCAGCGAGAGGCCGCATGCTGATGGAGTTGATGCTTATCAGCGGCAGACAGGCCTGACACTACACACCGGCTGCCTGCAGTTCACACACTTTCAACCAAACTGACAGGTAGCACAGGCGCCAGAGGAACAACACTATTCAGCATTGATACGTGCACCGCTCGGTAGCCCACAGCAACAGACAGAGAGATAGAGAAGGGAGGTGTAGAGAGGAGAGAACGTGGGAGGAGAAGAAACAGGAAATAGAATTCAATGGGGAGAAAAGTCTAAAAGCAGAGTGAAGAAGGAGAGATTGAGGTTGTAGAAATCATCAATAATTGACTCACTAGCCTCTTAAAGCCATCTCTGAACGTTTATTCATACACGCACAATTTGCAGCACTACCATTAACAGAGCCGCAGATCAAAACGTCCAAATTACAGTGACAGCCAGGAATTAGACTCCTAACATTCATAGTGGCTAGTCGCCTAGCATCAGGTTTAGCGTTACTTCACGCACAAACACGAGAATCATATTGTCTCAGCTCGGAGAGAAAAAATAACTATTGTGTTAAAAATATATATATATATATATATATATATATATATATATATATATATCATAACAATTGTGCTGTCTGCATCTACACTCGTTTAAGTTACCCTTTCTGTGAAAGACAACAAGAAAACCCTGAATTCATGTTTACTGTTTGTAGGGGATAGTCCCTTATTTCCGAGGGCATGGATGAATGAGTATGTGCTTGCGAATGTAATAGACTGGCGCCATATGCATAGCCAGGTGTGTCTGTGTGTCTATAAATAAATATAGAGGGGGGCTCGTCCATTTACGAGCGTTTGTGGTTGGTGTTTTTTCCTTTTTTTCCTCCAGAAGGTAGTACTGCAGCACTGAAAAGGAGGGGGGGATCGAGTAAAGGGGAGGCAAAGAGAGAGTGGTATGATGGGACAGAGCAGAAATAGAGGGAGGAGGGGAAAGTGGGAGGAGAGTTAACAAAAACAACAATAAAACCCACTGCAGTGGTGTGGAGGCGAACTGGGTGTCGCTAGCTTGATTGCCTCCAATATTATTGTTGTCTGAATGTGTGTGTTAATGGCACTTGCTACTACATTCCTCTAATCTGAAACCAGTCCCCCGCCCCCTGCACAGGTGTGTGTATGTTTATGAGACCAACACAGACACAGAGAGCGAGCCTAGGACCAAACTGGCATTAACACCAGGTCATCCAAAGGTCTTTCATCTGGTTGACTCCTACGAGAGCAGATGCTCTGCTGAGGAGACGACTGACAGCTTATTAAAATGTAGGCCTGTGTTCATTCCTGTGTTCATGCGTGTGTGTAAAAACAACCAAGGAGTGTAAGTGCTTATGAATGGGCATGTGTATCCACATACAGAACATACATGTATGTGTGTGTTCTACTAATGGTTGCCTGTCTCTCTTTGTATTTCCTGCACACACCACGTTTCTACTCCCTAATGTACTATAATGAAGTAACTCTCTTATCTGCTTCTGTGACACAAACGCATACATACACAAACAGCCTCTAACCACCTATGTCTTCAGCCCTTTGTCGAGCTGAAGCTCGCCTTATGACAATGTGGATTAGCATTCCACACACTCGCTCAGCTGAACTATGCCCTGTTGTTCCTAATCACCAGCAGCCTGATCGTCGCTGTAGCTACACACGCATGCATGCGCACGTAAAACTAGATGAAACATACTGCTTTAGACACACGGCCATGCAAACTTTTACAATGACCCATTTCCGGAGCCCCAGTTTAGTCCCCGGACCATTAGCACACGTGACATTTCTGCAGCAGACGCATTAATGGAGCAGAGAGTGTTTTTTGTGTGTAGCCTGAGTGCTGTTAAATCCAACAATAACAAGCACCACTCTACTCCACAGACAGCCATGACGGTATATTACCATACACAGTCTGGCAAACGCAGGCGGAGAGTAAATGCACTTCAGTGCATTCACAACGTGAGCTCCATCTCCGCTTCCCAATGCGAAGCACCAACACTTCCTTTACATCAGGAATACCTGTTGTCTCAATTATTTTCTAGCTTTATTTTTTACTTTATATGGGTTATTTGAAATAGAGGCTGACATTCAGTGTAGTTTTAAGTATTTGTTTAAGCTAGAAATGAATGATTATATAATTGGCCGTGCTAGTGAAAGCGCCACCATATTATTCATGAAGAGTTGATTTCTTATTGGGGTGAAGGCTTTCAACTTCACAAAAAGTTGACAGATAACCAATTTCTTTGTAGCAAAAGA
Source organism: Cyclopterus lumpus (assembly GCF_009769545.1). NCBI lineage: Eukaryota > Metazoa > Chordata > Actinopteri > Perciformes > Cyclopteridae > Cyclopterus > Cyclopterus lumpus. Next base: position 12,565,950 of record NC_046982.1, read on the forward strand.
CCCCAGAGGATATAAGTGAGTCTTTTTCAGCTCTTGCCAGTCTCTGCTCATATCCACCAACAACAAGGATAATCTGGTTTTGTGTCTGCTCTTTTAATTCATAGGTTTCATATCTAGGGAACATAAATACACACGCAGTTCAACACATATTGTGCAAACAGGTCGGAGGTAAAGCTCTCCTCACTTTCCAGATAACTGCCATCTGTGTGCATGTAAAGATACATCCAGAGCTGGAATGATAAGTTGAACAAATGATTAATTGTATTTTTGTCACTTTTCAAGCAACATGCTAAATATTTGCTTGATCCAGCTTCTTAAAATGAGTACTTTCCTGTTTTCTACTTCTACTACTATATAATTGTAAGCTGATCATGTTTGGCTTTAGACAAACAAACTATTTAAAAGACATTATCTTAAACTCAGGAAAATTGTGATTATTATTTTATGATATCTTAAAAGACAAAAGGAAAAACTGAAAACTGATGATTCAATCTTCATGATCCGTGTGCTACTAATTTTAAGTTGGTAGCATGTGTTGATTCTTCAGAGAATATGCTACTGAAATGATAACACTGTAAACGATAATCACAGGACATAACACACAAACACAACTAGTCTCAACAAGCCTAATGGCAAATCTTATCTAGGGCAGCATAACAAGTGTGCACGCCTTAGTCTGACCTTTCATCTCAGAGCACCATTTCAATTCCTTTTGGTGCACTAAAACATAAACACTGTTGGGCCCGATTGTCTGCACATCTGTTGAATTGGCAGCCATTACTGGTCGTGTTTAAAAACTGAAACAAACCCGAGGCGAGCACCACAACCTTGCTCATGGGACAGAAACAAGAGGGGTTCACAAAACAAAACTCTGCCACCCATCCTCCTCCTCCCGTCTGACCCATTCATGAGCCTGGCATTCAGAAGGAGGGGAGGGGGAGAAGGTGAGGGATAGCGGCAGGCGACCGAGGAAGACAGAATAATGCAGCTCATTCTCCTTTTTTCAGGAGGAAGTAAACCGCCTTTATTTGGGTGCCTTTTCATTCGTTCTCAGACAGTGAGAGAGGAAAGGAGAAACACACACAGACAGTCAGTCACGCCCTGTCTGTTTCTAGACCACATCCTGTTCTGCTGCAGTCGTCGACTGTGTCAAAGATCAAGCAACAGATACGAAGATGCATGTACTTCCTGGTCAAAGCCAAGCCACAACAAGATATTGAAGCATCTTGCCTGCCTGAATGTGTGTTGCAGAAAACTCATTCATGCCTTCTCTTTAAACTCATCTAACTTCTCTTCATCCTCAACGTTTCCCCAAACATTATTCTACATAGTGTGTATACTTTTGCTTGTAACAGGGATATAATGTATAAAATAAAAAAGGTGCCTCTGTGCCTTTGGAGACTAGTTATTTCCATGCGTTCTACTGGAGACCGGGGCTCTGGCAGTCCCCCCAACACCCCCGGAAGTCTTAATCCAATAAGCTATTTATCCACGGCCTGGGAGCCACACTTTGTTTCAGCAGCCAAATCAATAAGAGCCCACAAGGGAACCAGGCAGCCAAGTGGGGCATTTAAAAGAATGTACTCTTTTTTTAGTCTGCATAACGAGTTATCTTCTACGAATGTCTCAGTTGTAATGGTAGAGAAGTCAAGTATAGTATTTTCATGTCTTCTGCTCAGTGTTTAAAGGGTTTGACCCCTCACCTGGTGCTCAAAGAAACACAATAACTGTATCTCTGACTGTGCTGAGAAGGTAACGTTATTGTTCTTTCACTTTAGCTTTGCAGAAATAAAGCGGTATTAACAACGGTACAGCGCACAGATGAGGACAGGTCTGACAGGTGGACGGTTAGACAAACAGGTGGCAGAGGAAAACAGGAAAGAAAAAAAAGAACAGGCAGACTGCCAAGACAGATGAGGAGACACCATGTGACTTTGTGTCTGTTTGTGCCTTCCCCCCAGACACCCACCTGTTCCTCCCTCTTTCCAAACACAAAGAACAGAGCCAGACAAGCACGCTGATAAGCATCAGCCAGACAAGCACACACACACACACACACACAGTCTAGACAGTCATCACACGCACGTCAAACACACAGCCCTTCCCCTCCCAACATTTTGAGCTCCTTCCCCACAGCTACAGTCAGCCATTTTACAATCCACACTACACAGACGTAACACACCAGAGCCAAAAGGGACCCAAATGAACAAACAGTGAATGGGAGTCTATGGGAAAAATAAAGTTATGAACGGGATTGTGAGGAATCTCCCCTTAATAGAAGAACTGTCCACCTACTGATTTACCATAGCCAGGAGTTAAATTTGGAAACAAGCAACAGTATTTCTCGATGGTCTTTCACTTAAAAAAGTCTATTTAGGCTCTTTCGATCAATTTTTCTATTCATCTTCCTCCCCCCCATCTTTTCTCTCCCTCCTCCGTTTCTCATGTTTCACAATCAAGTCCCAGGAGGCGGCTTCCAGTCTATATTCACAGCAATACATGAGGAGGGTTGTAATAACATTACCTCACGAATGGACAAATTGTCTGACTGGAATACACTAGGCAGGCCAAGGTAACCCCCACGTCAAACACACAGACAGTATCTATGACCCAGTATCTATTTATGTAGTGAAAGAAAAGAAAAGAAAGAAATATATTTTAATGATTTATATGTAACTATTTTCTGGATAAATCAATTAATTGTGTGGTCTGTGAAATGTCAGAAAATGGGGCGGGGGCAAATATTCAACATACTATCATAAAAGACACAGAAAGCATCAAATGTCAACATTTGAGATGCTGGAACTGATGAAATGTTGGAAATTTTAAGAACAAATGACTGAAATTATTATTAAATTTAACAAGATCATTGCAGACAAATGTTATGATCAATTAATAGACTAATTGTTTCAGCCGTAAAAAAGAAAATGCTATACAAATAATTTCACATTTGTCCCAGGCAAGTTACTTTTACGCAGTGGTCTAACCTGATTTTGAAATGGTAATATCGGTCCATGATTGAGTTATATTATGCATCTCGTTGCCGTTATTGCAACTAAGATGATCAGTGGTGATCGATTAGCTGGACGACAGAAAACTAATCTGTAGAAACTTGGATCATTAATCATTTAAGTCATTTATCAAGTAGAAATACCTCATCACTGGTCAGACAAAATAAGCAAGTTTAACACTTTCAACTCTGGTAACATCAGAAGAAAATTTGAAAATGATATTATCAATAACATAAAATAGATAAATTGTTTGCAGCCCGAGTAAAAATGACATTACTTACATGCATCTAGACATTGCATCAGAGGAAAAAAGACAAACACAATTATGTCACTCACCAAATCATCAACCTTTAGTTATGTGATTAATAGTCATGAATAGACAAAGCATCAGATCATTTCAGCCATCACGCAGCTTTATGAGGAAGCAAATATGATTCAGCCTTGTCAAAGACATACAGCATGAAGGTTGAGAGAGTTATCTGAAATGTAAGGTACGGCACGGTGACTCTGAAAATATATTTATCTACCACACACACACACACACTCTCAATTAATATCATTAGGTTTGCCATAAATCATTACAAGCCTCTATAAAATATGGCCACTGATGTTCATCTACACACATACTTATGCATAAGGAAATGTGTTTGAGTCGGTGAAGGGCATTTAAAAATCATTCATGCGCAAGAGAGCATTCTATCTATATGCATGCGCAGCTTACTGTCTCCAGCAGCGGCTCAGTGTGTGTGTGTGTGTGTGTGCGCGTGTGCGTTCTCCAATTTCTTTCCCCAGTGCCCCCCACAGTGTTTACTACCAGAGCTGTCGGGGCTCACCTATGTGAGTCAACCAAGCCAGGAGAAATATGCATATACACACGGAGGCACATACGTAAACAGACCGATCAAACAATTGCTCCATCACACAGTCGTGTAGGAGGATGACGTAGTTTACTGCAAGTACAACTGTCATAGACACATACGCACACAAGCAAGACACTCTTCATTCTACCAGGAGGACACATCGACTGAGAATGAGGCCAGTGGGCTCTTGTCTTGTCTGTAGATGTCTGTACTTATCATTTGAGATTCATCTGGACCTGTGCGTGCGTGCGTGCGTGCGTGCGTGCGTGCGTGCGTGCGTGCCACCATCTCTAATAAAGAAAGAGAAAGTCTCCCAAGAAGCTTGCTGCCTTGGGATGCTTTTTGAAGGTAGGTTACTAGTTAATATTTGCAATTAGGGAGAGAAACACACAACCCAACGCCCCACCAAAAACAGAAATCTGCTGCCTGGTTTTCTATGAGGGAACTCAGATTACTATTCGGATGGATGAAACAACCCGGAGTGCTTGGAGACAGTGGGGAGTGAGAGAGCTGCAGAGAGGACGAGCGTTGCTAAGCAGACTGAAAGCCGAGAGAGGCTGCCAGCTAGCCAGCAATGCACTGTTATCACTACAGAGAGAAACACAAAATGGAGACACTGTCGAAACCTCTCTCTTTGCAAAACATAATACAACATTAACTAAAATGCCTCAAAATACATGCAGACGCCTACTTCTTACAGCTATTCAGTAACCAACTGTACCATACGTCACCAAGCAACAAGAAACTCCTCATAATGTGGACTGATTGCCATTTTAAGTGTCTACGAATGTAATAGTCTTAAAGCAATCAGACATTATAATGAGCTACTGTCTCTTGGTAAAAAGGTAGAAATATACGTCTTTTCTTGTAATTATTGTGCTATATCGCTATAAACAACTCACAGGCAATACGGTTAAATAAGCAAGTGTTTAAATATTTAAATGCAGGAGCTGGAGTTGGCCCAGACTAAAACACTACTTTACTGGCCCTTGAATGCTGCCAAGTATTGATCGGGGGTTTGTTTACTTCTTCCTCAGCACAGGAGGCTGCTCTGCTGTAATGTGGAATACTGCAGTAAATGTCAATGCTTGGTTGGTCATCGCTGTCTGCAATGAGGCCAAAGGGGGGTGGTGTGGAGAAAGAGGAAGGGACGGTTAAAGAAATAGAATGCAAGCGTAAGGTGGCTGACTTTGGATATAGTAGTGACAGCCAGACGAAGGGGGAGATCCACCTGGACAAAACACCCTGCAGGGTCAAGTCAATCACACGCACATGGAAAGAGAGACAGTTAAATCCAAACAGGCCCTGGGTCCTCTGACTGTTCTGCAGGGAGCTCCGGTCTCATCCATATTACATAGAGGAGCTTGTTTGAAGCCTGTACTGCCGGTCTCTACATAGGCAGCTTGGCTTTGCTGTCCTGGACCCTCGGGCTCGCCCGTCTCTCACACAAACACACACAGCTACCGTAATGCAAAGCCATAAGCTACCATGACTCTTTCTTTACGTCACAAGATCAAGTTGTCAAATCAAGTCTCCAAAGGCCATTCTCTCTACTTTCAGGATAGCTTGTGGGCTGAAAAATGTAATTATTTAAAGAAGAACTTGAACCCAGAAATCAACCAGCATTTGGCTAGAGAAGAGTATTTATTTCCATCCTGCCCATACTGATATTAATGCACCAACACATGACGGGTGAACCTACAGTCTACACACAAACTTGATCATCAGACTTCCTCCTCAAAGAGTCACCGTCTGCGGCACGCTTGACAACCTCCCCAAATAAGCACAGTTGGGTTTGGTAAAAGTCCTTACGGTTGAGTCAGAGCTCTAAGTGAACACACCTGGGCGTAGATCAAACAGACTGTGTGAGAGACCGGGACAGCAATAAATCTTTGTCCTGGCTCCACAGTGACGCTGATGAGCGGAGAACAGACCGCAGCACTGATGGAGCATTGTGACTCACTCTGCAGGATAGGGTTGGCGTGGTGACGAGAGGAAGTTGCTGATGGTGGTTGTGTGTGTAGCTGGCTGTGTTTCTAGCTGTGTTTGACCCGTTGACTTCCTTTAATCGTGGACTGTGTCATCTGCACAGCATCCCATGCAGCGGTGTCACGGTGTCTATTTGTGTGTCAACTCTCTAGTAGGTGTCATCATATGGATACATCAGGGTCATTCACCTCTGATGACACAAACAGTTTTGGATTCAAGATTTGACAAGTAACTTTTATTCTAATGTTTTTTACAGAAATAAGGCTGCCTCCTTGTCTGCCAAATAAGCCGACAAAAAAAGGCAACCATGCCAAATCGTACCATAAATTTGGCTGCGGGCTAGATTTGTTTGCAGCAACATGAGTCAGTCTTTTGAAGAACTACTGTACATATGGCCTCATCAGGGATCAGGATGCGTCTCAGCCGGTACATTTTCTTAGTGATGACAAAGAAAATGTCTGGCATAACGAAGTGCACTAGTCATCGGAACTAGTTAAAATGTAGCAAGACTGTAAACGACAAGGCAATGAATGCCTCACTCTTCAAAGGATACAGTCAAGGGCAATAGAAAGCCCCAGCAGCAAGGCTGTTTTAATACGAGCAACAGTGAAGCCAGAAAAAGAACTGGACATGCAAAGAGCGAGAATCAGTGCCACATGTTCGGCAAGAGTCGCACACACAAGCAGACACCGCTCTGTTGCTTGGGGACAATTAAGAAGCACTAGTAGCTAGCTTGCATTCAAGAGCACTCAGACTCACCACACGCAATCCTTAATTAGGTTTCCATAGCCAAAGTATACTCAAATAAAGATAAACAAAATACGTTTTATGAAAGCAGTTAGGTAATTAATTGCATCTGGCGGTCAACGACCTTGAGGATCGTCTACTACTTAGTTTACGCTGTAAAGGGGTGCAGTGGGGCTGTTGAGGATCCAGAGGGAAACAGTCTGCTATTTACTGGATCTAAATGAGCTGGTATAGACCCCTGAGGGGTATGAGGCAAAGAAGACTGTTATTAGAAATATCAGGGAGACAGATGATTCCCATGAGCGGCATCACTGCAGATGGGAATAGTGGTGAGATAAACACATCAAGATTTGTCAAGGTAGAGTCAGAAAGAGATTGAAGACTAGGCAAACCACAAAATATCACTTAACTAATGCAGTCAGTTTCTCAGGTGCTAACTTTACAGCCTTGCCTTGAGCAACATCTGTTTGGCCCCTGGTGAGATAAGGATTTACAGAGTATAGAGGCTGCAAGCAGTGGAAGGAAAATAAACAGTTGGAGGGCGTTTGATGTTAGTGGAGCAAAGGGTAGGCTGCAAAATAGAGGACTCACAGGGCAAGTAATCACCTATCCAAGCTGGGCAAGTTCGCATCTCACAGTGGTTTGCTTTGCTATCTGCTTTCATCTGGAGCGTAGGCTGAAGGTCAAAACTAGCATGAGCCACAGCAGCACTTAACTTGGTTGTCATTGTTGTTGTGTAATTACACATGTGGGGGTCGTTGGACAAAAAAAACATGGACACCTATACCAGCAACAAAGCAGAATCACTTCCATATGGAAACAATTTTGGAGCCATTACCAAACATGCAAATAAATTACTGGCAACATGGAAAGGTTTACTTTAATAGTACAGACAGACTTCTTTCCCCTGATTTCTCTGTGTTCGCAACATTATGCATTATTGATCAGTGTAGTGGTAGGCTTAATGTGTTGTGGATGTGCCGGATGGCAGCCCAGCAGGACTCGTGACACGCCTTTGATATCCAGTGTTTATCTCCCAAGTCTGGGAGACTCGGGCTGTGGGAGAAAATACGAAAGAGTTACTCTAAGTGCCTATATAGTGTGTGAGTGTCTTCTGTGTATATGGTGCTGCTATGGTAAGCTCCGCCTCTGGGTCTCTTCATTTACATCTTCATTAATCACCGTTCCCACTGGGAAGGCGGCACAGAAAAGCCTTTCAAATGCAAACACAATCTCTCTGCTTGCACACATCACGCACAGGCTGGCAGTCTCCCATAACCCTTTTACAGTATACTTCCCTCGCCTCCGACTCCCTGCCCCCAACACACACACAACCTGCTAGTCTGACTGTCTCCCAGGGAGACCAGACAGTGGACTGTTAATCTTTTCATCAACACATTGATTAATACCAAGACTCCTCATTATTCCGGTCTAATGCAAAACAACCCAGGCAAGCTAGTCAGACATGTTACGATCCAAGCCCCTTCCTCAAATCTTGTTTGAACTCGTAGCCCATTATAGTCCCTTCGCTTTCACTTGTTCTCGCTCTCATTTTCCTAAGAGGCAACAAACTGGTCCGACACCCTGGGGGGCAGAGCCATAGAATAGTGAACATGCAAACAGGCTGTCACTCCCAAGACTCAGTTTAAAGCCCAGAGGACATTTGGGTGGGAGGGTCTTAGTCAGCTTGTTTAGTCTCTGAGAGTGTTGGCAGACGTGGCAGAGGCTCCACTGTATCTGGACTGTCCTATCTCTGCTGTTATACAGTAGCACATTATCTTCTTTTTCTTTTGGGGAGGTGGGAAATGTGTCCAAGCCGAGGAAACAGTCAAACATAACAAGCAGGAGCAGTCAACGAATGGTAAATCTTTAAATGTGGGGATGTAGTGCAGAAGATACGCTGTGAATTGGTGCACAATACATTCAGGTGGTGAACTGGGGTTTGTGAGCAACTTGATTAGATTTTTATCTATTTAAGAAAAAGCCTGAGAAGTAATGACTTTGGCATTCCTCCAGTGAGCTACAATGCTGTTATGGAGCTGTGATACTGGCACTGACCTGATGATGACATACCAGAGGCCCCTCGGCTCAGCCCCTCCTACCTTGCGGGGCCCCATTTAGCCCTTTACAACAGGCAGCAAATACTGGCCAAGGCCCAGCCTGTTGTGTACAGGGAACAAGGACAGCCTCCCACTCCAAACTACATACAGGCATGATAGACTGTATGTTACTCTGGGCCGGCATTCAAAGAAGCTACTGTGTAATCAGTATAAGTGGATAGTTGTTCTTTGGAAAATGCACAAACAGACATAGAAATATGTGTATGGGTGTCTTGTGGTAGGGTGGGGGGCAAAGGAGAGTGTTAGCTGAGGGAAATGCATGCTAGCTAGCACGGCATTGGCCAACCAAGAGGGCTGTTACAGGCTACATTTGTGGTTCAGCTCAGGTCTTGGAGAGCTTAGGCTCCCTGTAACAACCTAATGGCTGTGGACACAGCTTGTTTAATGGAAGACGACCAAAGAGTAGAGCAAGTTGTGACAAACAACAGCCAGACCTACCCCTCTTGGCCTTACCCTATCATCTACTTAGTTTCATACTTCTCTTCTCCACCCTTACCTCAGTTGCTCAAGTGCCTTCGACCAGGGGTGGTGTGTTTTCTGACAACAGATACCCTTTATGTGTCTAAGTGACGCTGTCTGGCCGCATGTCTGAGTTGCAAAAATTGAGGCAAGCGGCAGCAGAAGCAGAGATGAGGTTAACTCAGGAAACTGATCCACATGTCAAAACCTAGACAGGAACTTATGCAACACCAGCTGCGGCCCTTCTTACAGAGTATTCTCATTTCACTCTTCTTTTGTTTTCTCTTGCCTCCCTCTTGGTCCATCGTCTCCTATATTCAGTGTCCGATTCACCCAACAACTCGCCACATCCATCAAGGTCGGAGAACTGATCAATAGCCACTGGCTTTCCTCTCACCCGCCTCGCAGATGCACACAAGTGGTCTTATTGCTTATGTATCGATTTACTTATCGGGTCATTTAGCTGCTTATATTGTTACTGTTCGCTGATTGGGGCCCAGGGGGTATTGGCTGTCTACAGACACATGTGGGCAACAGCAGAATTGTTTGGTTAGAAGAAAAGGGATGATGGTGAGCAACAGATGGCAGAGTGAAGGCCATAAGTCAAGATGGGTGAGGACAGAAGAAGCCAGATGAAAGATTGACATCATGATAGTGGGAGAGGAAGAAGAAAGAGATAGCAAAGGCAGCACAGTGTGCGATTGGCATACCCGCCAAAATCCAATTAGATACAGCCCAAGAGAATGAGTGACAAGCAGACATAGCAGACAGACCAGGAGACAGCCACAGAGTGCAGCTGCACTGGTCTGCGGTAATGAAGTCACTCATTTCCAAATAGCAAATAGAGGAAGCCAGAAAGATGCAGCTGTCCGCCGTCTGTGCCGCAGCCACTGTGTCAGCCCGGCCAGCGAGACAGACAGAGGAAGACTGTTCTCTCCATCTGACACTTCTGACTCGACTCTGGGCCAGCACAACGCCACAATCAAGGCGGAGGCTAGTAAGCAACATACAGCTATAACACCATGTTCCTCTGGGGTTATGCTCGCTAGGGAGGAATATTTTTTATTTTAGAGCTATAAATAGAGAGTCATCTATATCGATACTGATAACTGCTATTGTTTACCATTATTCAAACAATTCATTACATTGATATTTATTAGTGGTGCAAAGGATCATATAGCGATTCGGATCGTGTCACGGACCAGTCACAAATCGGATCAGAACAAAAGAAAGCAATTATAAAAAAGGAGGTCAAATATAACTTTTAGAGATCCCTGAACAGGCTATTTTTGCTGCCGATACTAATTGCCGATCATTGTTGATCCATATTGTTGTTTGATTATACAGCGGGTTGACAAGGCTCCTTTTTTGCCATCATCCCAAATATTTCAACTGCTCTGAAGTCTGTAAACCATCAGACACGTTTGTTCTCCTCCTATAATTAAATAAAATATTTAAAAATATATATATTTTTAAAAAATACAATGTATAATATATTAATATATATATATATTTAATATATTGTATTTATTTATAAATATAATATATATATATATATTTTATGTATTATATTTTTTTAATTTATAAATACAATGTATACAAATACAATACAAAAGTTCCGTTCAGTTACATTATGATGCGTTCAGGCTCTTGTGGTCAATTTAGACAAAGATTGCTTGTTTACAATGTAAAATCGTTAAACTCTGTAATTAATCCGCGGTTCACATGCGTGCCAAACCACGAGGGGGGATCCATACTAATCGCGGATCAACAGTTGTATGTTTTTTTCCAAGTGAACCACACAAAATTTTACACTTTTTGACCGTAAAATGCTTTTTGTGTATCTTTGCATCTTAAAATATAACTTGACCTTATACCAAGGGATTTTGTCTCTCAGATGTTTTGTAATACACTGCTTGCCTGGTGACATGCCATGTCAACAAGCAGCCAAAATAAACAAAATAATAATCATGAATAGGAATTTGTTACCTTCTGTCTTGCGAGGTAAAAAGAAATGAAAAATCACCCAATACAGATTATGACACATTATCTTGTCTCTGTGGGATGTACAATGTCTATCACATCCCCTGATGGCAAAATGAACTCATTGTCCATCAGATACTAATGTAACTCTGGAGATAAGGCTCACCTTGTTGCTGTCTGTTGGTGGCGTCTGTCTAGCAAACTTTATTTACACAGCAGGGATCAGTAGACATGGTGCAGTGCCTAAAGGCACAAAGCGCCATTTATAGAGAGCAAGTCCTGGAGTTTTGAACTGCACCTTCTCAAACCAAATACTCCTAACAGGATATGGGACCAGTAGCCATTGGAGAAGGTAAAAAAAAAACTTCCAGAAGGCTCCCTTGTTTGTGTCTCTTCTCTTCTAGAGGTCCCAGAGCTCTCCAGTAAAACTATGAACCCATTGTAAATATGAACATATACACTTGTATGTAAATAAGGGTAATTGGGAAAAGAATCTGCAGTCCGAGTTAGACCAAACACGGACGGAGGTGAGCCATCTTTCCAAAAAGCATGTGTGACTATAAGCTGCCTGGCTGGACTTCCACTAACATCTATTGGGATGTGGAAAGTATGAGTCACGCAGCCACAGCAGTAATGGCAGCTGGACACAGAGAGTCTGGAGGATGTTCAGGGTGAGAGACATGTCCGTCTGCCTCACTTCCTGTTCAGTCAAACACACACTTTCATTGCACAAATACACACACACAAAAACAGAGTGGACGGCCTTGAAGTAGGACAGTGCCAGGTCACCTCGTTCTCTGACCAATGACCTTTCGCACACCCGTACATCCGCTTAGGAGTGGTGTTGGAGTGGCATCCTCTTTTAATGCCAAAATGATCTGCTTGTAAACTCACAGGCAACTAACTGTCTTTCCAGTAATTTGGCCATTTGTGACTTTGTGTTTCTCTGCACAAATGTAGCTGAAGTCTCTTTTAAATTTGACAACCCACAAAAAAAACGAACAACATTTTATAAAACCTAGTCACTACCGCCCAGCAATAGAAATAAAGAAACAACGAAAAGGGAAAGCAATTTGAGAAGACACCTGAAATTGTGGTGAGACTCCAAAGAGACTAGCAAAGTGTGAGACGGCGAGAGACAAAATGGGTCATACTAGCCTCCAGTAGTTAACAGCTCATTACACACAGAGGTTGGCAATGTCGCAAACAAACTAAACACACACCAAGGATTGTAGGACTCATCATACAACTTGAGCATATGTTGTGTCTGTGGTGAGTGTACATTGTTGTTTGTGCATGTGTGTTTCCTCTGTGGTATTAAAACACCTCTGCCTTTGAAAAAGAATGTCTACGTTTTCCTTAAACCAAGGCAAAGGAAGAGGAGGAGGACCATTAAGAAGAGGCGAGACAGGAATGTGGTTAGGACGCTAGACGAGACTGCAGACGGTATTTCCTGCACATTCAGACACCAAGTTAACCAGACAGAGAAAGTAGCGAGGCATTTCCCAATCTCATGTGTTCCAGACATGTGCCTACTTATACCTGTACACACACTATAAATAAACACTGCAATCGCTCTACTCCACACTCACATAACCTGCTGCACTACTATCAAAAATAACTATTGCCAGCAAGGGTTGTAGTACAGACCCTTTCTGTTCAAAATGTGTGTTTGCAGGTTAAAGCCGGTGTATTTCAAGTAAAATCAATCTGAACCAGAGGATTTGGATGTGAACAAACAATGCGAAAGACAAAAACACAACCCCCCGTAACCCGCAAAACAATAGAAAAAGGGCAGTCCACCGTGGTCAAATGGAGGTCATGAGACATAAACTCATCAATGGCAAGGAAACAATCTAGAGCTTGTTTGTCCCCTGAATGCTCACTTTTCAAAAGGCTTGCTGCCCTTGTGGCTTGGATACTGCATTGACGTGATATATTTGTACACAGCAAAAATAAAAAGGAATTTGCTAAATCATCAATCATCGGTCCAAATTATTTGAACGACTGTAGTATTTGGGCTTTTAGTTATAACTACTGGCAATGCTAGTTCACTTTTAGTTTTGCCTGGAGGTAAACAAGTCTCTAATGATGTCTCAGTTTCGGTCCTGCAGTCGTGGCTAGACATTTCTAGACAAGAAGAACCTGTATTTTGTTGATGAGCAACTCTTATAAGGATTTATGAAACAAGTCTATACCAGAAGCCATACAACGTCTTACCTGCCAAAAATGTCTTGGTTTGCACTAAATATTGATTCCATTTTCTCAAATTGTGTAGGAATATGCTAACAGTTAATGTCAGTTAACTTTCTTTTACAGTTAGATAAAAAGGTCCAACAATTAACTGTCAACATACAGTTTGGGGATTAAAGAGGCTCTTTCTCATTCACCTATATTGGCCTTTTGTTCTGTGACATTCCCGGTGACCTCCAGGTGCCCTTCAGTTGTGGCCAGCTGGCCTAACCTTGTCTGATCAGACCTAGCCAAGCAGATGTCACCACCTGTCCCAAGCTCTTTAATACATACTAGGTAAACGCAGGTTTAGGAAAACAGCAGCTGTAAAGTATTCTAGTCAAACCTGCCGAATACACATCACCATGTTGGTCACCATTTTGAATTGGCTTCTTTACGAGAATGATGAATGAATGAAACGTTGATGCATGCAAGCAAACAAAGACACAGGAATCATTCAGAAGTGCACTCACTTTGTCTAGCGACTTCTTGATCTGGTAGTGGAACTTCTCTTTGACCTCATCCAGGAGCTGCTGGAGTTTGGGCTCCTCCGGCATGCCTTGGTACTTCCTGGCAAGCTGCAGGTAGCAGGGCCACTTGGCTGAGTCAAAGCCCCAGTGGCAGGTCCTCTTATCGGGTGACTTGTGTGAATGCATGACAAACTTCTGTGGTGAATAGAGCAACTGGCACTCAACGCACTGGATGCAGGGAGCCTCAGGCTCGGTGTAGAACTGGGGCACAAAGAGACCCTGGCACTTCCCCAAACACTGGTGCTCCACCTGGAAACTGGCTTCACTCTCCTTCAGCAGGCCCTGGGTCAACAGCTTTCCGCTGGGGTCTGCAGGCAATGCCGCCCCCGGACGCAGCAGAGCGTTGCACAACCTCTGTGCATCCGTCAGTGTAATGAGGCCACAGGAAGGTGCGTTGAACGGCAGAATGCCCAGCACCTTGAGGATATGCAGCTGCTCAGCGTCGCAACGTGAGCAGTAGACATAGAGCTCGTCGCACACAGTGTTGATCTGCTGCAGTGAGAAGTCGCGGAGCACAGAGTTTAGCACCTGAGGCAGGCAAAGCCGCTTCTCTCCCCCAACAACGAAGCAGGAGATAGACTCTCCTTCCAGCAGCGAGTGGGTGATTTCAGTAGAGCTGTCACAGGGAACCAGCAGAGGGCCCCCTCCCAGAACAGGAGGAGAGGACAGGGGGGGCATACCGGTCGGGGAATACTCATGGCCAGTGCGGGCTGAAAAGGCAGCTGGGCCCCCGAGTGAGCTCTGGCTGCTCAGGGTGAACTGGGCCAGTGTGTGTTTGAGCCCAGGGCTCAGGTCCAGGGCTTTAGCAGAGCCCACCATGTGCAGTTCAGCCCGGCCCTCCACATCCATGTCAGAGTCGTGGCAAAGATCATCGATCTGCTCCCTCTTCACCTTTGGAGTTTTGGGGAGGGAATCCAAGCTGCGACGCTTCAGGTTGATCTCCGCCATCACTCGCTTCTTGATAGGCGCGTCTTCCAGTCGCTCTCTGTACAGCCGTTTCATGTTGCCCTTGAATGAGGTCAAGTCTTTGAAAGGGGTTTTCAAACTGGTCTGGGTGCTGGCCATGTCTAAACACTTGGTTATTGTCGTTTCGTCTGCTGACTGAGTTCTTGTAATCTTTTTTTCTATTCAAGTCTTTTCAAATGACACAAATCTTCTGGTAGTGAGAAACATGCATGATGATGACTGATGTTTTCTTTGTTCTGATCCGCTTCCTGAGTATGAAAAAACTGGGATTTAGAAGACAGAGAAGAGGCCGGGAAATAATTATTTGGTCAGTATTTAAAATGCAGCTCATTAATTCATTTCCTGGAGATGAATAAACAAAACTGAAAACAATCTGATTAATATCTGTTGTGAAGCATGATATTTCCGTATAGAGTTTCAGTGTTTGATGCCGCTGTCCCGGCTGGGGGCTGATGAGGTCAATGGCTGCCCACTAAACCAAATGGCCATTACCATACTTCACACAAACACAAGGCGTTCTCAGCCCTTGTAATTTAACCCCAGTGGGAATTTTCATCTGGGGTTTCACCAAAGGTTTCGAAACAAACTTTCCAGCACAAAGTGAGAATTTTAACAAGCGAAACCAGTTGACCAGACATGACAACTAAAGTGAAATCCCCCACCACCCTGCCCCTCTCCCATTACATTGTTAATGTAAGGCTGATACAATAGTCAAAAACATTTCAATTAGCAAATGAAAGTGCCCTTCCCAACCATATTGTGCCTTTCCCTAGGTCTGCTTACCCCACGCTGACCCCATCAACTCCTTGAAAAACAATTGATAAAAGCGTTAACAGCAGTCGTCCCCTTTTCTCAGGCCGTTCACAGCTTGACATTCAGCGGTATGGAAAGCGTGGTTTCCCCCTTTTTACTCGCGGGCTTTAATGCGGAAAATCTAAATGGACTATAACAGGGTAACAACACTTAGCTGGTATCCCCAATTCAAAACGCAATGTAGATGATAATGGCTACTGCTGCAATATGACACGAAAAGACGGCAGATTGAATGCACTTCTGCTTGAAAATACATCATTCGGTGCATCGTTTGCGCTTGTCGTTAAATGCATTTGATTTAGAAATTGACACTAAATTGGTATTTCGGCTTTTCAAAAAGGCAAAAACGCTCATTCGGTCAAATGACCACGGTGCAAAGATGTGCATGCTTGTGCAAATGTCAGCATCTCATCGTTTTTTTCCACTGACTTATATGCTGCGGCAGAGCAAATCTCGAGCAGATTCCGAAACGGGTTGATGTTTGTGGGCGTTTAAAAAAATGAAATGTAAAATAGCAAATATAACCGTGGGCCAGTTGTAAGGTTGGAAAAAAACGTGTAAAATCAGACCAGCGACCGATAAATTAGGGTTTACTGGGGATGGGGGGGGGGCAGCTTCCACCTCTGCCTGTGAAAACCTCAACGGTTTATTTCCGTCAGAAATCTCAACACCCGCATTGCTACAATAAATTACAACGCGGTGGCATTTCTAAAACAACCTAACAGCACATAAAAAAAATTGGGAAATATTTCTCCATGTCACCTCCACTTCTGGTGTCCTTTATGCTGCTGCAAGGACACCGCGTATAATAATGCTCCTGCTCCCTGTCCATCCACGGCTATCCCCTCCTCCTCCTCCTCCTCTCTCTCTCTCCAGTCTGCACACCGTACCTCGCCTCCTCTGCTGGCTCGCCACGACCGCACTGGTATGTAGACAGCGCTGATAATGACATTCACTGTCTACACTACAGTCTGGTCTGGGGAAGGCACCGCGGTCCAGCGTTACACGCGCGCGCACGCACACACACACACACGCACACACAGTTTGGTGTTCACAACCGCAGCAGCTCTCCGTCCGTTTGTTAAAACATACCGGTGACGTTAAGTGCCGGTGCCGTTACACCGCACAGTCAAATCGTTTTAAAGCAATACATTTGCGTCTGAATCACAAATAAACACGTCTTAGCAAACATACATACGGAACGTGAACGCGTTAATAGTCACCTGACATTCAATAACGATCATGTTTCTTTTCTTTTAACGTTAGATATACACCGCTCTCGCTAGCTTCACCCGGGACAGTGGCTGTGAAGCGCTCACACGTTGATCCGAATAGAGGGACTGTGAAGCAGGCTAACGCAGCTCCCATGAGCACAGACAGGCTAACTTAACCCGGGTCACCCCCACGGCAAGAGCGGCGATACAAACTGAATGCTCACCCAGCGCACGGAAAGGGACAAACAGCCGTGTCCGTCGCAACAGAGAAGGAACAAAACCCACGATGATATGATGGTCGGCGAGTGACGCGATAGAGCCGGCCACCATTAAAGCAGACTAACCCCCAGACTCAGGACGACACCGTTGGCTAACTGACGTTAAACCGGGCTAGCTTCGCCCCCCACACCGTCAGTGTGAACACAGGAATTATAACTTAACCGTTAAGTTTGACAACCGCCTATCAGCAGATAAACGCCTGATCAAAACGTCCATTTAGAAGCTCCATCTTTTTTTACCCGAGTAGCTTGAACACTTGCCTGAAAAAAAGAAGCTGCGTGTGTCGGTCGTCCTCACTCGCGCGGGGTCTTCTCGGTACTGGGAAAAGCCTGGCGGACCGTCAACAAGATGCAGCTAGAGGCTCCACGACAGCCCCGCGACGTCACACTGCACACGGGCTGAGAGGCGGAGACGTCACCCGGCTGACGGAAACTATGCGGGGGTGTCTCTCGTCTGTCTGTCTGTCTCGCACAGCCTGGGAGTTGTGTTTCCTCTAGCAGGAGTTGAAGCTGCGAGCAGAGAGAGAGAGAGAGGTGGAGCTAGACGTCAACAGCAGGCAGTCAGCGGATGCTTAAAGGTTCTTAAAGGAGTCCAGAATTGGGTCCTCACTGTATTGTATTGTATATGCATTGTAGGTGTTCTTCACTGCACGTTTGTTTTTATTTCAGGCCAAACATTTTTATTTATTTTTATTTCAAGGAGGAAATTTCAAATGAATACGTTTTCAGCAGGATTTCCCCCCATACTATATATCTAATTTTTAGGTAATACCTCCCGCAAAATCCATTATTTTAGAGATTTACCTTCATGTTCCTTTGGTTTGAATTATGTTGGAGGCCAGTTTTATTTGACATGGTCTTTGCTGACATGAACTGACATGACAGAAAGCTTTATCTCTAACGCTGGCTTTCCATCAAGTTTGTGTTAAAATGAGAGGACAAACTGAATGGGCAAAAGGGTTGCTTCTTCTCCCGCACCTCCCCCACACTCTTTTTATGAACCTATCCTCTGCAAAAGGTCAAGAGGTCATTCAGGCAGTCTATTGTGCCTCTAGTGCTGATGGGAGTTAATGAAATCTGAGTGTGAGGTGGTCAGGAATGAGATTTTTGCAAATTACAGCAATATTTATTTTTTAAGAAGATTAAATTCCCTTTTCTTCTATAACTCCTGTTCTTGCCTGTAACCTGAATCTCTAAAGGTTATTGTCTCTACATAAACTTGGTTTCTTTCAGCTGGCTGGCTGACTGACCCACAGTGTGATGTCACATGTCTGTGAGAGCAGAGAGGCTTGATAAAGCTTTGATAAACAACACCGTCGGCCGTTTCGCCACAGCCTCTCTCTGGCTCACTCTTTGACAGCAAGGTCAGCATTTGTATTATGAGAGCAGATGTGCGTACACCCTGTCCAGCCCCAGAGAACAACAAGAGGGACATTGATTTTCCTGTAATAACATCACTCTGTGTACTGCAGGGACCAAATTAATCTCATATCTGCCATATTGTGACCGTCGCTGATAGTTCATTAGGGTTAAAGCCAAAAGCTGAAGAATGAGGTTCAGCCGTGGTGAAAGAGCTGAGATTCACAGACAGAGTGTAACAGACAAGCATATTGATAAGCCTCTCCATTAGCCGAGAATCTGTCTAACTGTTACTGGGCTTAGTACTAAGTGGGCCCTGGGGACGGACACCTCACTGCCGTTTTCAGGCATCCTGTTTGGAATCAATGTGGGATATTGAAATATGTCCTGAGATGTTCAGTGGATGTATTTGTAATTTGGGGTAATGAAGCTTGCTGAAGTGCTGGTCCGAGGTCAAACGACACCTTCACCGCAAAGTCTGAGGTGTCAAAATAAAAGTACTCGATGCAGATAAACTACCCTCGTACTTTAATGTACATGCTGTATTATAATATCGGTACTAGTATTTTGCATAACTACAACATAATGCCACATTTTTATTTGTATTTTGTATAATCAGTGGTACACACAGCTTCTTTTATTCTAAAGTGGCATTTGTCTCTTGTAAATCCTGCAGGTTTATTTCCTGTAAATTGTGCTTCTCTTGTGTTCTCGTCACTGTATGTTAACTACGAGTGCATCCCATTTCTTCATATACATTATGTAGGTGTTCTGAAGGGACGGTCATGAGGAATCAACTCAATTGCCGCCACTATATCATTACAATCACTTAAATAGAAAATGCACCATTTGAAACTAAATTACAGGGAAGGTGTTATATAGAGATGCTGAGGAACAAGTCATTACCAGCACTACAGTCAAGAGCAAGGTAAATAAAGTGCGATAGCCTGGACACTGTGCCAAGTAGAACACTATCCACCTTAAATTGCACTGTGTGTTTTACTAAGGGATCGCATTTAGCACCAAGTATGATTCTTCTGCTGCTTAATTAATCCCTTAAGGGACAAAATAAAACACCCAACAAGATAAGAACAATTAAAACAGGAGGTTTTTTCAGATCCTCCTCCGTTTTACATCATTAATTATACAAGGTTAGCCTTCCCTGTGTCTTCCACAGGGTGATATGGAGCCACAGTGCCTGGGGAGGCGTACCTCGTTCAGCGCCGGAGAGGGCACAGGAACAATGTCAAACATACCATCATGGGAATACAAAATTATGCAAAGACATTTATCCTTGTCCTGCGTGCAGCAATGCTGTATTTGACTGCTGTAGTAGTACAAGGGGAGTCATTTTCCACAAAATCTGGTTCAATTGAGACACTAGACAATGGTTTAGTGGGGCAGGATATTAAATAAGCCTCACACAATCGGTTTCCAACCACCATTGTGCGACTTATTGCAGCACACAAATCAATCCGTTTTATTATTTCTGACACATCATCATTTCCATGACCCTTTTATTTTTCACCTCTCAGAGCTCAGCACTGTGAGAGGCACAGAGGGGGCGGCAATGGTGTCAATGACCTTTCAACCCCCGAGTACACCGAGGGCCTTCTAAAAGCCAGGCGGGAGTCACGTGACCAGCGCAGACACAAGCAGCTGGAGTGGAAAAGCTCAAGCTTAACGACTCAAGCCTAATTCCCTTCTCTCCAGACGCCCATGTGGGTCTGAGAGCTCAGGTCTGGTCTCAGCAGTAAAACCATCACAAGCCTGATGGTGCGAGTTTGTTCAGACAGGCATGATCTCAATGGTGCACCATTCGTCACCAAAATGATATATATTTTTAGTAGGACTGATAGGCTGCATTACTTCCCAGTCTTTGGTTACAACTCTTAAAAGGTAGGGTCGTTTAACCACTCTACCAAAGTGGCCCCATGGCTGTTGATTCACTACTTTGGACTGGACTGTAATATCGCAAACAACTATTGGCTGGATTGTCAGGAAAATTCAAGCCGATATTCTCAGCTGAACAGCACTCTTTAATGATTGACAGACCCACACTGAAACATGCACATATTACCACAAGGAGAGAAATAAAATGTTTATTTTACCGTCTGTGTTTTTTTTTTCTTTGCACACTAAGAATACATGTCAGCAGAGTCCTCTGGGTGGTAAACATCCCCAAAACACAACAAATACAACAAATAGTGTTTTCATTGGATTCACCCAGTAACATTTTGGAATCAATGTAGTGATAACAAAACAAAAAAAAGAGAATCAAAATTCAATCTGATTCACAAAAAAGTAAGAAAAAAGCTAAAGTAACATGTGTAACAGATGAATGAGTTCCTCTGGTCACCACGTGAAGCACAAAAACATTTTCCAAGTAGTGAGAAGCTTCACAGTCTGGAGGTTCACTCACCATCACTTAATGTCGTTACAGTCCGGGGTAGAGAACGGCTTTATGTAGCCTTTATGTGCTTTAAATCAGTTTGACAATATATCTAATTTGGGTAATGGTATATATGGTAAAAATAAAGCAAACACAGTTTAAGGTAAATACTGTGTTGTGTCTTCTGACCAATCTCTCGCTTAAACAATCCGTATTTTGATTTACAATGAAAGACGTACATGGAATGGAGAAAGTACCAAAAAAAAAAAAAAAGACAGACCATTCATTTCAGAAAAGCATTTCATTAAAAATGAACAAAAAAAATCGGAATATATAAATTCTTTGACCTGGGACAGCACATATCCGTATGTATACTGTACCTTCTAATTCATACCAGCAAAGACATTAAAATGTTTTTTGGTCCCGTGTGAATGCATATTTCATGGATAGTCGGCACAGTAAAATGTAACCTGCGCTCCAGCGTTCAGGTATGATGTGCTTCTCTTTCGGCCCATTTCCCTGCATTGTGGGCTCTTTCATTCACAGTTTGAGAGTATTAACTCATTATTAGTGTTGGTTGGATGCTGCTGTATACGTTCCTTCATTCTGGGGAGAAGGGACTCAAAGTAGACACCTTCTGGTTTCCAGATGTTTTTGTGTTTTCATCTAAACAACAAAGCCTGAACCTTTTGGTTGTTACTCTGGCTGGACATGTGACACATTAGAACAACATATATAATGATGTTAAATAAAACATGAGAAAAATATATAGATTTTTTATCTTTTTGTTTGTTTAAAGGCTAGTGTTATGATTCTTCTTTCGTCTACAGTAGGGCCGTTGCGACAAAGCTGAATCCAAAACGTCTTTAAGGTGATTAAGTTGTCAGTTTTGTCCGACTGTGGCTTGAAGCTAAAAAGGTCTAATATTTATAGAAGATTCATATATGTACAAATAAAATATGCATTGAAAACACCCCACCAGCTGGAAGGAAAGGATGTTCAGTTCATCCGTCAGGGGGCTGCGCCTCATCCCCCGACATACAGCAACCTTGGAAGAACTTTGTAACCTTGTTGGCTACCAATAACGAGGCCCCGATGAGAAAATCAATATCAGTGCAGATTTACATGATATAAAAATAATGAGAAAAGAAAGTAGGCTTAAGGGCAAGTGGTTATAAATGGCAGAGTGTGAGACTGGTTTTGGCAAATAAGCGTTCTACTGTGCATGTGCAGCCTTCGAACAGAAGGTTGATGTTGCCGGGTTGTCTCGTAACCATGCAGCTTGAAGACACTGAGACGCCACGTAACATGTGCATGAGTGAGTGTGTGAGTGTGTGTGTGTGTGTGTGTGTGTGTGTGTGTGTGTGTGTGTGTGTGTGTGTGTGTGTGTGTGTGGGAGGGTGTGTGGTGTGTATGAGCACAGAAGTCACGTCCCCTCACACACACTCCTCCGCCGACATCAGGAGTGGGTTGATGTACTCGAATCCTTCAAACTCAGACTGGTCGATCTTCTTGACCACATCACTACGATAAAGAAAAGAGATTATTATTTTTTTGTTTGTGAAAATTGCATGATATATTTTTTTGAAGCTAAATGAAAAAGAGAGATATAAAATGGGCACTCACTCATCATCAGGCGTGAGCTGGATGGGCTCGTTGGTAAACTGGGCGTCAAAGTTGTCCAATCCGAATTCCCCTGAGATGTTGGGCTTGAAAGGAGGGACCACCTGTTTCTGCTCGAGCTGAAATAACAACACAGGAAACAGGTGAGACCTTAACAACCGGATCTGCCCAAACACATTAAATCAATATTTAAACTGAGTGATATTGACGATAGCAGATCCAAAGATAATTCATCTGCAAACATTTCTTGTCATTTATTATAGTCAATAAATATCCTTGGATTTTGGACTGTTGGTCAGGCAGAACAAGATGTTTGTAGGCATCGCTTTAGGCTCTCGGAAATTGTGATGCTTATATTCACTTTTTCTTTGAAACTTTGTAGACTAAATAACTAATGGGTCAGTTGATAAAATAAATGGAAGATCGGGGCCGATCATTTATGTAAAATGCATTGGAAAAAGGACACTAAAATCCTTCTTTGGTCTTCAGCCCACCATATCCGTTTCCATTAACAAATACTTCAGCAGAACGAGCCATTTAAAACCGTGACAAAAACTTTGATGACGCACATGCACTCAGCACCTCAGTTCCTCAGATTACAGTCATCTCAGTATAGAGTTAACTCACAGCAACTCATGTCTGTAAGAATGCTCCGCCTGCAGGCCGATAGGGGCCCTGCAGGGCTAAATTTAATGGTAGTGTGCATGTGCATGTGACAGAGGAGGGAGGGACGTGGGAAGGGTGTAAACCGATCCCTCCAGACACTCTGACCGACTGCTGGGTCGCTGCTCCAGACCAAACAGGGAAAAAGAGGTCATTGTGATCCCTGGCGAGCTGCCCTGTCTGTCTGTCTGTCTGTCTGTCTGTAAGGGTAATTTGTCAGTCTGAGAAGAGACTAAAATGTGCCTGATCATTTACACATGTACAGTTTGTGTGTGTGTATGTATCCATACACACAAACACACACACACACATATATATATATATATATATATATATATATATATATATATATATAAATAAAAGTACATGCTCTTCTAATCTACAGATAGCAAAATGTTAGTTTTTTCTTTTTTCTTTATGTATATATTATTTAATGAATTGGCGTTCCAGCTTATGTAAAGTAATATGTAGCATAATATTAAATTCAACTGGTGTCAGTCTCGAGCCCAAAAAAAAGGTGATTTAAAATGTTGTATTGGTAAATCATATCCTAGGCTTTTACCTATGTGCAATTAGCAAAAGGGTTTCTGTATAACATTATAAACAATTTGCTGATAAATTGATAAAACATGAAATGGATGGTCAAAATAGTCCGCTGAGAATCAATTTTCTCAGCGGAAATGTAAAAAATAATTGTTGGTTCTCAAGTGTGGATTTGTAATTGAAAATTGAATATTTGTTATGTTTAGGAGTTTCTGAAAGTCTAATCGAACAAATAATCAAGAGATTGATCAATAAGGAGT
Organism: Cyclopterus lumpus; assembly: GCF_009769545.1. NCBI lineage: Eukaryota > Metazoa > Chordata > Actinopteri > Perciformes > Cyclopteridae > Cyclopterus > Cyclopterus lumpus. The sequence goes on from NC_046982.1 coordinate 12,589,992, forward strand.
TGCAACCCAACTTAAATTATGTCTCGATAAGTGTTGACAAGTGTTGATTTTTAATCTGAGTTTAACTTTCAGTGAGATTCCTAGAAGTGATTCTGGAATGTTCCATAGAGTCAACGGATTTCCTTCAATTGGAATTATTAAAGGGGATTAAGGTGACGATCAAGGCAACACAAGGTAAGTATAATAATAAAAGTGAGTGACTCACAAGGTCCCAATCTACGTTTCGGAAGAATGGATGGCCCATGATGTCGGCAAAGCCTGTCTGAGGGTGGCAGCCTAGACGCTCCTTGGGATCCTGTGGGAGCGAGGGCAAAAGGAGGGTGAGAGACGGTATGTAATGATGGGGGAGGAGACGGACAAAAATATCAGACGAGCAAGAAAAGTGGAGAGGGTGAGAAAGGAGAGAATTTGGAATTTGGAAAAAAAGAGTGGATTTTGTTGATCCATCGGGAGTCAACATTGTTTTACAAGCCTGTGCGACCCTTCTTACCTTGTTGAGGAAGCCCTTGAGGACGCTGGCGGCTTTGACTGACAACGAGCGGGGGATTCGGATCTGTTTTTCCAATATTACTGCAGGAGGTGAGAGAAAAGGGGAGAGGGGGGAGACAGACAGTCTCTTGAGTCTTAAATGACAGAAGATGGCACTGACACTCCTGCAGTTATATACAGCATTTCAATAAAGTGTCAATGGCTTTTGATAATACTGTCTGGAAATAATATGACTTCAGTAACGTTTTCATCCCCATCAATCCAACATTGTTCTGGCTGTTATAAGAAAACATTTTGAAACAGTATTTACAATGAAATAAGGGCATGTATTCACACAGTTCCCTGTAACAGATGGCATGTGCCTGGTACTGGGAGAAGTGGCCATTGGAAAGGTGTCAATACAAAGGTGTTACATCTTTCCACTGTGCTGTTTTTTTGCTCCAGTTATAAATCTTAGCTGTGTTTGTGTGTGTATGGTGTGTGTGTTACCTTGGAAGAGGTAGTCTTCTGTGTTCTGGTCTGGGTTATCAGAGCTCCCGACGATATCGAAGGGCGACCGGCCTGCCATCATCTCAAACATCAGCACGCCCAGCGCCCACCAGTCCACACTGAACCCTGAAGACATAAACACACACACATTGTATGTTAGAATCCGATGTATGACCAAAAGGGGACAGAGCACGGATATTTTAAACATTCATCATTAATAGAGCAGCAAAAACAAAGAATAAATTAGCAATGTTCTTAAGAACTCATATACTTTATTATTTGCACAAATTCCACCAGAATTTGAGGGTTACTATAGCAACCACTCCCACCATAAAAGCATAATAGCAGTATTTTTGCATCCTTTCACCCCTCGACAACAAATCTCATACTTGCTAAATGGTTTTCAGATCGAGCCAATTAGGGCTTAACTACAGCATACCGAAATATAACACACAGGTGATGTATTAAAAGTGTTTCATTATTTCACAAGAGATATATACCTTTAGATCTATTTTTAAGATCAATAAACTTCAAAATAGCACAAAGGAATGGGTTTGACAGCTTTTTATTAAATTCAAAACCAGTATTGACTCCACTTCGAATCAGAATCCTTTCCATTCCCTTATCAAAGACTTATTAGGTGAACTTAATAACCAGAGATAGTTCAAATTTTTGTGAAGTGCGGTTGTATGAGTTACTTTTCCACAGACTGTGTATTGCAGAAGGCAGTTAGCATGCAGGAGATGGAGAAGCAGACAGGAGCAAAGCAATGACGAAAACAACTACAACTTATAGGTGTATTATTGAGAAAGTATAAACAGTATAATTATAATTTTCTAGAAGCAGCCTAATTAATTGATGTTTACAACTTGGAATGACAACCTGAAAATAGCATCACAACACATGAAATGTTAGAAAGATAAACGGTTTGACAAGATATTTGTTAGCGTCAGGGCTTAATGAAAAAACTGATTGAAAAACTGATTTCTTGCATATTCCAAACCTTCTAAAGGAAGTGAAAACACCTGATAAGTGGACTCATTTTGCTTCTTTTATTTTGTTGGTGAACATTTAAAAAAAAAAAAAAAAACAGTCTGAAAGTAATTATAATTGGTCGCTGGCTGTGCAGGCAGGACCCCATGCAAGAATCAGTAGCACATGTGGAATTAATAAGGCTTAATTTTTTTATTTATCAGATAAACTAAACACTTTGTCTTCATCGAAAAGCAAACATTGCTTGTTTCATTTCCTATTAAGAAGAAAAATGGATTGTGTAAAGTATCGTGGTGGGTCTAAGTATTACGTTGCATGTACAGAGATTTGAATGGTGGAAAAATGTATTGTTCTGCCTGAATATAAGAGTTTTCTGAAGGCCTTTATTTTACAATAAAGAGTTACCAATAACATTAACAATGGTGTTGTACTATTCTATTGTACTGACTCACATGCAAAACACTGGTCTGATCCTTTAACAGTGGATCCCATTGCCATCATACCTCTTTTGGTAACCATGGAGATGTTTTTCTATTTTCATTGTATTGTATTTCTAGATACATCCAGCACTGTAGTAGACTATGCTTGAACTGTGTTCTTAATTGCTGTTACACATGAACAATTTTCTGATTGATACATGTTAGTCATCCTTGCCCACATTGTTGTTGAACAATACACTCTAAATAATGAGTTAATGTATAATAATGAATGTGCAGAATTTTGCTTCTGCGATTACTTTGTTGCCTTTTTAATGTATTTGCTATTTACGTTCTTGATTTTTTTGTCCATTTACTCAATTCTAGCTCTTGATGCTCATTGTTCTGATGCAGGGATTGTGCTGAATTGTATCACATTTTACAAATCTTAATCTATGTATACTCATTTGATGAAGACTTCTCAAGTAGTCTGCACCATGTAGCCTCCACAATCATGACCGAGAGCAGCATCCCCGACATTACTGCATAATGCTTCCTATATTGTCTCATAGCAAATATAAGGATGGCATTTCTAGTAAGTGCTTGTGTGTTGCAGCTCTCACCGTAATCCTCTCCTCTAAGTATTTCGGGGGCGATGTAATTGGGTGTACCACAGAACGTGCTTGTTGTATCGCCCGGTCTCAAGCCCTCCTGCGAAAAACAAAAAGATCATCAGCTGTGAGATCCTCTGAGAGGGCTGTAAACTTACACCTATGCAGCTTTGCAGGGGCTTTTATCCGAAGTGGTTTGCAATTTCATTAGAGCCTCGGCTTTTCATACACAGTCAACTGCAATCCACACCTTGCACATGCCGTAGTCTGTCAGTTTGATGTGTCCTTCAGAGTCCAGCAGCACGTTGTCGAGCTTCAGATCTCTGTAGATGATTCCCCGTTCGTGGAGATAGTTGAGCGCCAGACTGATCTCTGCGGAGTAGAATCTGAAAGAGAGATTCAAGTGTATTCAACATCACATGATAACATTTTTAAAAAAAAGACAGAACGTGACTTCAATCTTATTCCCTTTAATTAGACGTGAGACAAAATGTGTGACTACCTGGCGTGTTCTTCTGGGAGTTTCCTTTGTCTCTGCATGTGGAACATTAGATCTCCACCGTTCACATATTCAATAACAAAGAAAAGTCTGTAAAAAGAAGCAATTGTTATGGAGGTTTATGTTTCTCCAATTTTAAGTTATTAACCAGGGAGTTTTTTAACCTACGATTTTTTTTTTTTAAAGGAAAACAAAAAACACACTTTTTGTTCAAAACAAAATCAACAAAAAGAGTTGCAGCACAATCAGTCATCAGCATATACGACAAATATGTTGAATATTTTAAAATTGAAATGTGTTATAAAAGCATCACATTTTCTGGCGCTTGATGCTTTTGTTACTCCAAATTAATCTCCAAAGTATAATGTGTAACTTCCTTGGACCAATCAGGTGTCATTATATTAAAATATAATGACAGTTGCATGGTTCTTTGATTATATTGCAAGTCTGCTGTCATTCAAATCTGATCAAACCACACCAAACAGTCCAGAGAAAGCAGTCTTTGAGTGTTTAACTGTTAACAAATAATTAATTAAATGAATAAATGTTTTTACTTTGTTGCTTATTTATTCATTTTAACCTTAATATTACAAAGAAATACTAGTGCTAACCATGATGGAGATCTTCCTGTGACCACACTGCTCTGGTTGTGTTAAATGGACCTGAACCACAGCAGCAGTAGGCAAGGAAATGCTCTTTTGCATCATATTCAAACACTTGTATCTGTTTGTGATACACTGACAAACAGATTGACATTTGGGTATGCCACCCCCCCGCGCCAAATACAATAATTGCAGACTTTCTCCAAGCCTTGAAGAAACAGAATGACTCACACAGGAAAGATGCTCTCACCTGCTTTCTGTCTGGAAACAGGAATGGAGGCCGACCAGGAAGGGGTGATTGGATGCCTGCTCAAAAACGTGCTTTTCTGTTTGGACCCAGTCAATGTCCTGTGAGAGAAACACACAAAGACACACCCCAAGTGTAAGTCTGAGCTCATTCTGACAAAGTACCCATGAACTTCTGGAAGCTGAATAAGCATAGTGCTTGATCGACCATCCCGTACAGATAGAGACCAGGGTGGGCACCGGCCAGTAGAAGCAGGTTTCTATTGATGGCTGTATGATAAGATGTCTGGATACGGATGCGGCGCGCGCCGACAGGACAGGGACAGCAGGACACTTCAACATTGATCGAAAGGCACTTGTCAGTTTGTCAATCACGCTAAGTGCGTCTAATCAAGGCTAACTACTCCCATTGCTTCTGGCTGTGTTGCTACATGCAAGATCAATTTCTGATGACATGATGGTTTATCTACACCTTCTTAGAGAGACTGATGGCTTGGAAGAGGTCTGTCAACTAAACTCAAAGTGCTTCAGACAAGATACACAAGGCGGGTCTTCAATGACATGACACACATCTTCACTGTGCCATGACTAACAGCTCCAATCGATTGTGCTAATGGTATTAATTATACATGGCAGTGACAGAAGACTTGTGCCTACACTATCAACTATTCTCACATCTCAATAGCTGCAGTTGCTAGGTTATTGTCACACTGGACGGACTTAAAGGGACAGTTACGCTCATGAGATGTAGATATACACCTTTAAATCTCAAAAGAAGATGGCAAATAAGTAAGATGGTATAAACATTTAAAACTGAAGTGATTAGTTGATTAATTGATAAGTTAATTGACATCATTAAATATGTTCATAACTTTAATATCCGATTGCAGCCTCTCCAATATGAGGATTTGCTGATTTTCTGTTGTATGGCTTTGTAAATTGAATATATTTTAATTTGGACTGTTGGTCGGTCAAAACAAAATACCTGAAGATGATTCCTTCAACTATTTACTATCAGTGGAAACAGCAGTTGTAATGATCATTTTATATGTTATTTTGACAAATGTGTTCAAACCCCACAGGGATGATTGTTGTCTTTGATCAAACATACCTTTAAACTTCACGTATAGATACAAAAAATGCAAAAGTCTCATTGACAGTAAGTGGTACAAAAACAATTCTGTTGAGGTTCGATAGGTACCTCTCACAGCAGCTGGATTTTTGTGATGTCACAAGATTACACAAGAATCTAAGGATCACATGAAAATCCATCTCGTCAGGCTTCAAGTAATGAGTTTCTGTCCGGTAAACCAGAGCACTAACCAATCGCGGTTAGCGTAGATGCTCCAATAGTATCAGTTATATCAGAACTTAAAATGTCTTTCAAAGAGCAAAGAATGACACTGAGGGCATGAGTTTGATTGACAGATGGTTCATCCAATCTCTGTCAAGTATTTTTAGAAAATGCCTGCCCTTTTCCAAAGTTTCCAAGGACAGCTTCTCAGATGGTTCTGTGTCACAATCCATCTGGTGGGTCAAGTTAGTTTCATTGTATTCAATCAGAATCCTTTTAAATCCCATATTGAATCTATTTGGGTAGTTCGTTTGGGGAATGAAGACATCTTTTTTCGTTTTGTTTTTTTCCTTCACCACTTACTACACTGCTCTGTGATATTAATTAACCATGTACTGACTGATTGCTACAAGAAGAAACATTAAGCATGGGACGTGTGAGTCCCTTTCCACAAACAGTGCATTTCAAAGTGGACTTCGGTAAAATATATAGACTCTTTGGAACAGTTAGATCATAAAAAATACATGGTTTAAGTTATGGTTTGAGGCTTTCCGCCATGTTCAGTAAGTCAGTCTTGTTAACAACCGTGTCACTGAGTTAGCACGTGTTTGTATACCTCACCATCTTTTTTTTCTTTGCAGATGCCTGTAGTGTGAAAAAGAGGCAAAAGAGAATATCTAAGAGAGATTGTGAATGGGAAATTCGATATGGGATTCTTTGGGGACGGAATTGGATCCAAAATGATCAGCTATCAAACCCATCCTAATCCTAATAATTATAACCAATAAATAAAAACGAAATACTGTATATCCCTTTACTCGAAACCCACCAACGCTGTCAGAGTCCGTGCAAAAGCTGACCGACAACTGTCGTAACGACTCTGATGGTTGGCCATACGCTGGTGTTGTTTACCTCATCGTCATTGACCAGCTCTTTCTTCACAACCTTCATGGCGTAGATGCGTTCCGTCTTCTTCAACTGCACCAACAGCACCTTAGCGTAGCTGCCTCGGCCAATCACCCTCAGAAGATCAAAGTCTGCCAGGCCCAGGCTGCAAGGCGATTTCCCCGTGTACCGCGGCTACAGGGAAATTAACAGGGTGAGCGTGTGAAACGGTTAACAACATAACGTGAAGTCAACTCTACGACAATGTATCATGCAACATTTCAGAACATCAGCCTTCATCAACAGATTCTTTAATGAAATATTGATAGAGCTGGTGATTTGGTCTGCACACAAGGGTGATTTCCTTTGAGTGGTTTGTAAATTAAGTTTTAACTGCACCACTTTTTCAAAGTGAATCCCAGTAATGACTTTTTTGTCTTTATTAAATACCATCTTGCTGCCTCCATCAGATTGAGCGCTTGTTGTATTAGTCCTACTTCTCTGTAAACCTGATTACAATCTTCACCATTTCCTCACTTATCTTCCCCTCTCTACTCATCTCCCCTGTAATCTGTTCTATAAGTGAACCGTTTCCAATACGTATCCATCTAACCTCCCTCCACCTGACAACCCCCATCCCCAGAGTCAACTTGGAACCAAAGATAAGATCATTTGGCTTGCCCTCTCTTATCTTCTTCTATCTATGTCCAACTGGATCCATTTTTATCAATCCTGCTCTATCCAACAACCCCCCACTCCAAACTACATACCTGGCCATTAATCAGCCTCGGGTGTTAAGAGCTGTGATAAAAGGTTACTTTATTAGCTCCACCAAAGGAAATCAATACCCACACCACTGCAAGGGTGCCTACGTCTGCATGCGCTCTATATCACACATGCACAACAGGTGGAAGAAGGATAACACAAATGTACACAATGGCAAAAAACCTGCTTCCAATTACATGTGATTTTATTCTCTATCTCCATCTTCTCACACAAAAAGTGCTAAACACACACACACACCAAGAGTGTTTGAAAAGATTCTCTCTCACCTCTTCCTCGTCGATAGGCAAGCTTTCTCTGGAGCCTTTATACGGAGGGCCTGCGAGAGGAGAACGTGAAAGACAGACAGAAGGAGAGGGGGAGGCAGGGGAGAAGAAAAAAAATATAGGAAAGATGGGAGAAAGAGGAGAGAAAGTAGGTGAGAGACAGTCACACGCTTTGTTCACAGCCCTGCAGTCGTTTCTCTGTGCTTGGTTAGTAGAAGAAATACCATTTTGTATCCACCCTTGACACAGTATTTAAAATAATAAGTATAATGTAATTGTTGTACTTGTGATCATTTAAAATCATAATAATCTACATAGATGCATTTTTAAACCGACTTAAACAAAGATATCTGCATCCAAATGTTTCCAGGATTGCATCCCACTACTTCCCAGGTGGCCTGTGAGTATTTATGGTGTAAGGTGTTTCAACTGCCTTACTAGCAGCAGCAACAGCGACATTAAGCCCTCTCATTCCAGTCAGCCTCTCAACCACCTGACTGGACTTAAGTCTGGTGCTGTACGTAAACCCAAAATGCAGCTGACCCAACTTGTAGTCTGGGTTGCATAGAGTCAAATGTTCCTTTATTACGATGAACACACGATGGGCTCTATAGTTTATTTAAACAAACACACTATTTATTCACTGTTTGAGTAACATCTGCTAAAAACAATGGTTATTTGTGTTGCCTGTATTTGATAGCTGACAGTGTGGAGAGACAGGCAACATGTGTAGACTGAGGGGTAGGGCACGCAACAAAAGGTGGCCAGCATCTTAACCACTTGGCTACCAGGATGCTCCTGTTGTAGCCTTTCTTTCAAATTAAACATATGTTGGTGATCTGTGTTTAAAGATTCACGTCCTCCAAATCAATGAAGCAGCTTGGCTTGACTATAGTATTTGTTGACAATAACAACATATAACAATAACGGCAGCCTTAACATAAAAGAGCATTGGTCATAAGCTGCAGGAAACAAGCCAATTTAAGACAAAAGAATGGCAAAGACATTCAGAAGTGAGAGTTAGATAAAAAAACATTTAAAACATTTTGGTTTGTAAAGTAAAGTTTCAAAAATGCATAAATTAACCAAAGCCTGTAATTTGAGTCACAGTTTGTGGCAGAAGGCGTCTCCCATGTGCTTTTTCTACATTTATGTGCTAATCTAAACCAAGTTATGTTGTGCATTTGTAAACACTCTCCAAAGTGTGTGTGTACATCAGTGTGTGTGTGTGTGTGTGTGTGTGTGTTGGTTACCTGGCTGTTCAATTGAGTCTAATTCACTCGGTGGCGCGCCGGGCATGATTGGTTCCTTGACAACAACATTGGTCATTAAGTATAATCAGCATTGAAAAACAGAATACAATCGTAAGTATATGTGTATGAGTCATGGATGGTAACGTTTCATGCCATCAAGCTGATAATTGTGACACTCGTCACAGCTCTCACCTGGATCATCTGTCTGCCACACTCCACTGTGACCAGTTTATGACACTTCTTGTGCACCAGCAGTTTGCAGTTGATGCATTTGTAGCCTTGTCTTCCCAGACCCCAGATGCGGTCTGTGCAGATGGCACAATGGGCTCGCTGCTCAGGAGGGCAGACGAAGAACAACCATCACCACAAGCAAGCACACATTATATTCCAGGAGATGAAACATGAAGCCCTGATGGTCGATAATTAAATCGTTCCGCGTTACCACCATGCCTTTTTACTTCATCAATCAATACAAAGTGAAATTAATTCAGGGCAATGGATGTCTCATTCTACTTTAAATACACATACAAAAACAAAGCTCTTAAATATAGAATGCGTTTAGGGTTCACGAGTAACACAGTAGATTTTAATCCAAGTATAATAATTCGACAATGTCAAACACGTGAAATACATATTATTAAATGAGTTAATGGCCTCTCAGTGTGAAATACTGCTCAACAAAATTCATAGTCACTTCTCACCCTGTTAAAGCGCTTGGCCTGAAAGGCGTGACCACTGGCATAGTAAAGCTTCCTCCAGCGCCTCGCTCCACGCCGATATATAGACTCTGTGAAAAGGGAAAAATGGATGGTAAATGGACTTCATTTATGGATTTCTACCAAAGGTCTCTGCAAATTGCCTGTAATTCACCTATTAATTAATTCATACACTTATGGTGGCAGAAACCAGAGCCATGCAAGGTGATGGCCTGTCCATCGAGAGCAACTTGGGGTTCAGTGACATGTGGACAGAAGGATCAGGGATCAAACCTTTGTTGAAAGGACGACACGCTCTACCTCCTGAGCCACAGCCACTCAGACGGAGGGCTGAGTGCTGCTTCACCTGTGTGTGTGCGCATTTGTGTATCAGTGTGTAGAAAACCAGTTTGATCTCTATGAGGAACCTACAATTTTCATCTGCAGTATGATTTTCTCCCACATTATTGCTGGTAAGATAAACTAAAGCCAGTGTGTGTTTATTTTTATGGGCTGTAATCATCGCCCTCACACAATAAAACTACATTTTCTAAAATCTTTCTAAAAAATGGTATAGATTTGAATGTTATAAACATGAAGTGGGTGGCTCAACTTTTCCACTATTTGTTACACGATAGTTAAACATGCGCGCACACACATTTCAGTTTAAAGTATTCATTTGGGTCCTTGTTTCCCAAAATTCATACTTCTGGCTAAACTGTGCATGTGTAACTTCAGTGACTTATACAGTGTGGGAACTTCACACCATTTTCTGCTTTGAATCTGTAGTCAGATGTTTAAAAAATAATAATTTCTTTCTGATAGAATTTGTGTAAACATTAAAATATTAGATTTTAATTTATAAAGCCGATTTTTTTTTAGGGTGATACACAACCACAGGCTTTTGAAATCATTATTGTTTCACAAACTCAAGCCTTATTGATCCTTAATTGAGTCCATAAGTGTGAATCATGGCTTTTTTAAAATTCTCATGGGTATATAAGAATTTACTCAAGTGCCCCAAATTAAAAATGTAAATTAAATAGATGTTTATTTGCTTCGATTGGTCAAACTAAAAAAAAAAAGGAAAAGGTTTAACTCACTGTCTTCCCCCGGACACGGCATACCAGGTTTCTCCGGTACACATGGGAACACTGGGGGAAAAAAAAATCACCAAAAAAATCATATTTCTGAAGTCTATTTCAACAAAAGGAGACGAGTCTGACAGCATTCATGTGAGGGTGTTTGAATGCTGCTGGGTACATTTCACTTCCTCTCATCATGACAGCAGTTAAAACTACCTGTAGCAAACCTGTCGCCTGGAGCAATTCACACTGATATTCACTCATGTTGTTCTTACAGAGCGTGTGTGCAACACGCAGTGGGGGGGGAAAAAAAAGACACAATTTTGAAGAAAAAGACGACAAAGATTACACAAGCGTGTGCATGTTTGTATGAGTGTGACAGAGAGAGACGGATCGCGCTAGACTGGGGGCAGTGTGAGTCAGAGGCGAGGCGTGGGCTACAGCCGACAAACGCGTTAACGAGCAGACCTGACGACTCCCCGTGGAACCGTTGCATCCTCTCCTCCGTCCCCCATCCTCCGTTCATCCTCCATTCATCCTCTGCCTTCTTGCTTGCATCGACTGCACTCTTGATCCCTTCACCTCTAATAAGATTACATCTTTACTTTAACCACCCAGCCCCCGTTCCCTTTCACCACGGGTTACATGTTTCTACACACAAGAGCCTGTCAATCAAGGATTGCATGTCACTCCACCCCGCTGCTCTGCGTCTGAGTTAGCCCTGACCTCTAGACTCACGAAGTTGTGCAACTATTTGTCAAGAAGGCTAAGCTCAGACGAGGATGTTAAGTAGCTCAAGGGCCCACAGACAGACGCCAAGAGCAGAAGTAAGTTTTACAGGTCAGTGCCGCATTAACCCGATGCTTTGATGCTTATTTGTTGTGTACAGAACATACATACAACATCTGTGTTCAGCTTTTATCAACATGTAAAAAAAAATTTTTTTTAAAGGAAAATAATTTTAAAGCAAGCAGCATAAACTAGTTATCAAACCCAGAGATTTAAATGTTGGTGGTAAACCAAATTTCAATATGTTATTTACATGTTTGTGGCCCGACATAATGCCAGACAAAGAGAAGGAAAAAAAAATCTCACTCAAACCGTGTTCAGACGAAGAAACTGTTCCAGACTCCAAGTAACCCAAATATAGATGTCTATTTTAGTGAGATGGATAGATTGCCAGCTATCTTTTGGCTTTGCTTTTAGGTAGTATGCTTGAAATGGTATAACAGATATTTGTTAATTTATAATACGATAGATCTTTGATCAGTATTGTTAAAGATAAATAAACTCTTTTATAGTTCTAAAGAGACGTTTTCTGTGATTATTTTGTGTATGTATTGTGCTAATAGCTGGTTGTTATAGTCAGCGCTTTACTGTTCACTCTGAATGTGGAACAGTACTTTGACTATTGACATGTTGAACACCAATTTTGAGACATAATCCAGTTTGGTTATTGGTCCCTGATCCCAGTGTGGTGCCCCAGTATTATTAATATATGTTAATAATTTTATAATGTCAACAATTACATTTTCATACTTTCTAATAACCAAACCCACTCCTGCCACATCCCAAAACTGACATTGTTGATACTTTTACATGAGGTGTGAAATAATCTACACATTGTTAATTAGCTCCTATGATTATAAATGCAACGTGTTTTATAAAATGTATTGGGATTATACTGTATACATTTCACCTGGTTTAATGTCCCTTTTTTCTTTTCTGTTGCTATAATTGAATTTGTATTCAGTATCTCAGTTTAAGCAGAAAGTACTTCACTCATTATTTTCATGATATTGCTTGTAATTAGCAAATCCACCTCTTTCACGTGACGGTGCTCATAGCTGAATAGTAAAGCGGATCAGAGAGCACCAGTTAAGCAGCTTATTGATACCAGTTGTCCTGATTCACCAATGCTAGGCTCATTAAAACCTGTTAACCTAAAAAGAGAGCCAGACTTAGTTGAACTTACTTTGTGGTACATCATGCCCCAGACACACATTGCTTAATTTGTATGTCATTGTTTATATTGAAGTCTACATTTTCAATTGGTTTAGGGTTTTCCAAGATTGAGATATCAAATATATGGAACATGCCAACACTCCTGAATTGATTATTTTTGAAATACATACACAAATACTAGATTACAGATACAAATTATGTATATTATGAATATCTTTTGGTTCTGTTTAGATGCTGTTCAAGATCTGTTAACATTTTGTAATGTTTGCAAACAATGCGGTTGGCAGACATAGATTTATATTCAGAAAAATGTACTACGAAAATGCAGTAATACTAATACTATTATTACTACTGTGTACAAACCCCAAAATATTTTTAACAAACAATGTGAAGATTGTTTTTTTTTTCTACACTATTAGCAGATAAGAATAAATACTAGTACTGGCAGGCAGCTAACGACTACACAGACTACACAGGTCGGGTGCACTGCGGCTCAATGAGCAGAGATGCAGTACAGTATTGCTGCCAAACTTGACTGGTCATAAAAAGTTCACTGGAGAGGCGAGAGGACTATTTCCAGAGCAGAAAAGATAACAGGCTTCTCATATGGACCTCTTACTGACCAGCCCCTGGTGGCAATCAACATCTTACTGTGTACAGAACAGGAGAACATCCTGTGAGTTAAATCCTAAAACGGTTAGCTGTAACGGTGTGAAAAGCAGCGAGGCTCACCATGGATAATGAGCTCTGAGTCTTTGTTGAGTTCGTAGAGACGCAGAGCTTCTTCCAGCTCCAGTTGAGACGACACGGTGCAGGGGTCACCTGACAGCAGAGGAGAGACAAGATGTCATTCACCACATCAACAAATACAATAAGATTACTGGGAGAAATCAGTTGTAAAACGACAGGAAGCAAATGTTTTACAACCTTCTGAACTAACCGGGTTTCTATAAAACCTTGGTTACTAGAATTAGATTTCTGCTCTTCGACAGAACACTAATGAGTTACGAACCTGCAGCTTGAAGGCAATATTTTTATGTTTTATTTGGACGGGCAGCACAGTGAGAGAACAGGCCCTGTATTGAGAGGACAGGCCCTGGAGTGAGAGGACAGGCCCTGTATTGAGAGGACAGGCCCTGGAGTGAGAGGACAGGCCCAGCAGTGAGAGGACAGGCCCAGCAGTGAGAGGACAGGCCCTGTATTGAGAGGACAGGCCCTGGAGTGAGAGGACAGGCCCAGCAGTGAGAGGACAGGCCCTGTATTGAGAGGACAGGCCCTGGAGTGAGAGGACAGGCCCAGCAGTGAGAGGACAGGCCCAGCAGTGAGAGGACAGGCCCTGTATTGAGAGGACAGGCTCTGGAGTGAGAGGACAGGCCCAGCAGTGAGAGGACAGGCCCAGCAGTGAGAGGACAGGCCCAGCAGTGAGAGGACAGGCCCAGCAGTGAGAGGACAGGCTCTGGAGTGAGAGGACAGGCTCTGGAGTGAGAGGACAGGCTCTGGAGTGAGAGGACAGGCCCTGGAGTGAGAGGACAGGCCCTGGAGTGAGAGGACAGGCCCAGCAGTGAGAGGACAGGCTCTGGAGTGAGAGGACAGGCCCTGGAGTGAGAGGACAGGCCCTGGAGTGAGAGGACAGGCCCTGTATTGAGAGGACAGGCCCTGCAGTGAGAGGACAGGCCCAGCAGTGAGAGGACAGGCCCTGGAGTGAGAGGACAGGCCCTGCAGTGAGAGGACAGGCCCTGGAGTGAGAGGACAGGCCCTGTATTGAGAGGACAGGCCCTGGAGTGAGAGGACAGGCCCAGCAGTGAGAGGACAGGCCCAGCAGTGAGAGGACAGGCCCTGTATTGAGAGGACAGGCCCTGGAGTGAGAGGACAGGCCCAGCAGTGAGAGGACAGGCCCAGCAGTGAGAGGACAGGCCCTGCAGTGAGAGGACAGGCCCTGTATTGAGAGGACAGGCCCTGCAGTGAGAGGACAGGCCCAGCAGTGAGAGGACAGGCCCTGTATTGAGAGGACAGGCCCTGCAGTGAGAGGACAGGCCCAGCAGTGAGAGGACAGGCCCTGGAGTGAGAGGACAGGCCCTGCAGTGAGAGGACAGGCCCAGCAGTGAGAGGACAGGCTCTGGAGTGAGAGGACAGGCCCAGCAGTGAGAGGACAGGCCCAGCAGTGAGAGGACAGGCCCTGCAGTGAGAGGACAGGCCCTGCAGTGAGAGGACAGGCCCTGTATTGAGAGGACAGGCCCAGCAGTGAGAGGACAGGCCCTGCAGTGAGAGGACAGGCCCTGGAGTGAGAGGACAGGCTCTGGAGTGAGAGGACAGGCTCTGGAGTGAGAGGACAGGCCCTGGAGTGAGAGGACAGGCCCAGCAGTGAGAGGACAGGCCCTGGAGTGAGAGGACAGGCCCTGCAGTGAGAGGACAGGCCCTGCAGTGAGAGGACAGGCCCTGGAGTGAGAGGACAGGCCCTGGAGTGAGAGGACAGGCTCTGTAGTGTGTGGACAGTATACTTCTTATTGTGCGAGTAAGAAAATGAGTCTAAATTTCACAAATAACCCACTGCTGGAAACTGACTTGTTTATTTTAGTTTTAAATCAGATTTTGTGTTTAATTTTTTATTTTTATTATTTGAATAACTGTTTAGTGATTTGTGGTATTTTGTAAGGCAAATAAGCAGAGCTTTAGCTCTGCAAATGTGAGGACGTTATGCTTTCTTTGCCATACATGATAGTAAACTAAATAGCTTTGGTTTGGGGCTGTTGGTCTGTCGGAAATAACAAGACACTCAAAGTTGTAACCTTTGACTCATTTTTTCTTTTTCTAGAAATTAATTGGCAGCGCTAAAGGTAACAAACCTTTCCTTTGTCAGTTTGCACTGCTGCCAAACTGATATACTTCCCGCTTTGCTTTAATCATGTTTTTGTGAGAATAGCTAATCCAAGCCCTTTCCGTGCTCCTCATTAGGTGCGTGTATCTGTGCAAGCTATTAACACATTTTATTTCCTCACCTCCATTTAATTACCTGTTGACAGGTCCCATCCTTTATTATCAAGTTTCTATCTTTCACATGCAAACATGTTAGACATCCGATAAAGGCGAACAAGTACTTTTAATTGCACAGAATCAATAGACAAAGTAGAGACTATTAAGTGTTACACACACTATATTTTCCAGAGCAAAAGATTGTGTGTAAAATGTGGGTTATACATGCCATTTTTTTTATTTATTTTTTTTAAACCTATCCAACCGTTTTGGGTGTGATTTGCAATACATGAACATTGAGTAAACATTGCAGAAAGTGTGAAAACAAACTGTGACAGTCGATGTGGCAATTTCAAATAGTTTCCTTCCTTGGCCTGTTTGCACAGTGATCAAACTATATAAATAATTAAAATACCACTGAGACGCAGATCTACTTATTTCCTTATCACTAACAGTTAGGTGACACACTCGGAGAGGCAGTGAGACCCGATACTGAGGCCATTGATTTTATTCTTCGTGCTCTACCTGACTAATCACATCTACAAACCACTGTGAGAAACTATGACACACCGTGTGAATTTAAAAACATACAGAGTGCTGGAGGATGACGAAGAACTTGAACTTGGGTGGACTAAGATAACCTTAGAATCGGGGTTTTATTTTTATGGAAAAGTTATGGTTTCCGGAAGAGTCATTAAGTCTGTGAGTGGAAGTCCATGTATGTTACAGAGAGAACACAGGAAGAGAGACAAACTATTTACAGTAAAAGTACTGATAAGGATGAATCGCTCTCCAATCTAAATGTTCCCACGGCAGGAAGCTCAGTCAACGTTTATCACTATACGGAGTGATGCACTTCTATTTTTGTTTTGGGGTAATGGAGCACATTTGATTTGGATTATAGACCGACTGATACAGGATTTTTGAGGTAACTACCAATGTCAATACTTAAGAGTTTAAAAAAAACTAATAACAATTTAATAACTGACATTAATTTACACATACAAACACATTAACAAAAAAAGAAATAACTGTTTTGCGATATGCATAAAAGTATATGCCAAAATCGTTTTATGATAAATAAACTATTTTTATGAGTGATTAATCTGTTGATTATTTTCTCAATTAACCATTTGGTCTATAAAATGTCAGAACATTTTGAAATATAACCATCACAACTTCCTGAAGCCAAATTTAGACAGCAGTTTGAAAGTAGGACTTCTTCAAGAGTTAACCGTCACATACAACAAAAAGAAAATCCTAGTCTAAGTAAAGTAAGTAAAATTAAAAAAATCACAAGAAGTACAGACCTGTCGCTGGCATTTGGTACCTTTTAAACCAGGGTTACAAAAGTATTGATTAAACCAAGGTGCATTCTTTAATTATCGTGATAATGATATATGACATGGCATCGCGGAGTTGTCTGCATGTGGTTCCCATGGGCGGGGGAGGAGCGACAGCAAGACTACTTCATTACGACCATCAAGCAGCTTTTCTTTCTCAGACAGGCAAATGACTCCAGTGATTGTATTTGGGTGGCAACCAGTGGGAGCCGATCTGAGTCTAATGAGTTTGGGCAGGCTGACCTTATCCTGAGCAGAGCAGTCCGACGGCTCCATCTTTCCTATGACACTATTACTGCTGCCTGACAACAAGGAATTAGGTGTGGTAGGGCTGCACTATTTGACTGAGAAGAAACACACGGCATTGCTGAATGCTGGCACATGTAGCCAGTTTACATGATGTCACATGTGACAATGTCTAGAGTTTCATTTCGGAAATGTATTTCTCCTGTAATGAGAATTTTGTATCTTATGCCTCCACTTGAAGCATTAAAGTGTGGAAAGGTTGAGGGAGGGGGGGGACGTACCTTCCTCGTCGATCCACTTCATGGTGAAGAGTTGGTCATTGTCCATGGAGCACATGTCCTTCACCTCCCCGTACAGACCCTCGTATGAGATGGACGGCTCAAAGTGAGTGATCATGATGTCCCTGCAGAGAAGACAAATAAGTCAAGCATTTTATTTGACATTCGCAATTCCTCTGGATGCACCAATCCAACGTGTGGAATTGTGTTAAGCATCAGTTACATTCCTTTAGCCAGCACTGGTATCAAATCGGTACTCTGCATCAGAAGCAAACCAGAGCTGTGATATTAGAATAAGATTATTATTAGAAAGTCAGATCATTCATCCCTAGTGGGCAAAAAGATTTTATAAAATACATCTACCACCTTGTGTAAAGCACACATTTGCTGTATTGATGTTAAGGCAATAAATACCAATATATATATATATATATATTTTAATAAAGATAATTCATTCATTTTGATAGTTCTATTGAGTACTGAATGACGGCTGTCTCAAAAACAATAAAAGGGAAATAAAAACAGAGACACATATTTTAATGTGCATTAAATCTACAAAAATAGTATCTGTGTTTCAAATGTTGTATATGAATTAGTCAATATGATGCATTACCACTGGCAATCAATATTAAAGATGGACTCCGCAAACACCCCATCATATTAATATACATAGTTACTATGGCCAATAGTGAAAATAGTCCACTGATCAAAATATCCCAGTCCCCAAAGTGACATCTATAAATAAAAAACATTACAGAGAATATTTAGTGTTTGTTTGATAACTAATGGATGAATCCATTGTTCCTTCTCACTCGACATCTCTGATGCCCTCAGAAAAAGACTTTTGAGGTGTGAGAGCGTCCTTTCCCCCAAAACGCTGCTGTGTGTGAGTCACAGTCTTGCAGTCTGTCACATTTATGTGGGCATTCATCTGTACAGCATGATTGTGGGTGGTTGAAAAAAAGAGCAAAATCAGGGGCGAGAAAAACTGAAAAAGAAAAAAGGAGAGTGAGCGAGCCACACACTCGAGCAGAATGAATCACAGTCGATGGTGATTGTAGTATTGTGTATTGTGACCGCTTTGGTGAAGGCTCACTGTCCACCACTGCACTCCATCACTTCCTGGAAAGCAGTCAAAACACTTGGCGTAATCAACAAGTACATCACTCGCAGCTTCCTCAGTTCACACATGCACTCAAACACTATGGTGAGACGTGGGGGAGGGGGTGCAGTGGTGGGTGACCGAGAGCATCTATACCCTGTAGGTGGGATCATCTGTCGGCCAACATTTCATGGCGGCGTTAGGATGGATGGCACTTGCAGCCTCTGCAATGTTTACAGGCCAACGATGGGGGATGGAGACTGTACACACATTCACATTCACAGGTCTGCAGGCGACATGGGGTCTAGGAAACGGTGGTCAACATGAAGGGTTAAGCGCGGTAAAGAAGTGGAGTAACAAAGAGGAGGGTGTAAAAGCCGTCCCACCGGCCATGGAGTGGATCAAGAACAAGGATCCCTTACTCTCTTTACTGCCATCGTCGAAGATAGAGACAGTTTTTCATCAACTTGAGAGCTTTACAGCTGAATGATAAAATCACAACATGTGGTGTGAACAACACACACACTTTCAAGGACGTCCACGGTCAGCAAAGACGGTGGTGTGTGTAAGGTGACTGTAGGGTCAGACCCTGTAAAGGAGCAAACGCACACACACACAAATAACATCGGACTGATATTTCAGTTTCACATTAATGTTGAGCAGTTAAAGAGAGCAGTTTCCGCACAGCATGTATTAAACAGTTTTGAGCGAAAATCCCACATCAAGAATGAATAAACCGTGTTGAGCAAGAATAAATTTAGACGGTTGCCTCCTCCTTCCTCCCCTTTCTGACTCTCGTCCTCCATCCTGCTGGTGTTAAACTGTTCCTGTGTGAGGGGGGACAGGCAACGACACTAGGAACAGGATGGCATCTCTTCTTCCTCCTAAAGCCCTTCAGAAGATAGACAGTGTATGAAAACGTGAACGAACGAACGCACGCACGCATCAACGTTCCTCCTATCGTATAACTGCTGTTTTATAGGTTTTTGATTGCTGTATAGTTGAGCTGCAATTATATAGACACTTCATTCATCGTTTGTCATTTTTTTCAAGCAAAATATGCCAAATATTCAATGGTTCCAGCTGATAGAATATGAGGTTTTGATATCTTTAGGTTTCAATGTGTCACGCCGGTTAACTATTTTACTACAGAATAAACAAAAAGCAGATAATTGAGAAAATAATTGACAATAAAAAAGATTTTTTGTTTCAGCCCTAATTTTCTGTTTTTTTATCATTTAAAAAACGTTGACATATATACTGTGCGTCAGTGGTTAGCAGGTCTGTCTTTCAATCAGGGGGTTCGTGGTTCAATCCCCGCCCTAGTCGATGTGTCCTTGAGCAAGACACTTAACCCTGAATTGTTCCCTGTAGCTGTGTCTACAGTGTATGAATGTAACATGATTGGAAGTCGCTTTGGATAAAAGCGTCAGCTAAATGAAATGTAATAATACTTGCATTAAATTACTGATAGACATATAATCCACAGGCTGATAACATATTATCTTTAGCGGCAGGTCTGCTGTAAAGCACATTTTCTCTCTTTTGTACGTACATAGTTGATGTGTCTTCACAAAACTAAATGATGACTAGAGTTGAAATGATCGACCAATTAATCAGTTCGATGATCGATAGAGAATTAGCAACCAATTCTGATAATTTATTAACGACTGTCAAGAATTATCTGGCTTTTCAAGTGTGACATTTTGCTGGTTTTCTTCTATGATAAACTGAAAACAAGAATTCTTTAAATGTCATCTTGGACCTTGTCCTTTGTCATAGCCTTTGCTGCATTTTTCACTTATCATTACCATTTTACAACCCATACTGATTATTGGAGAAATTAATCTGCTGATAAATAACAACTGAATTTATTTTAAGTGAAAGTGACAATCAAGGCTGACAAGCAAGCAGCGGTTGGTTGACTGCTTCCTTCGACTTTGAAAATAATGCATTTTTAACACTTTTCAATAAATTAATCTAAAAGAGGAACCGAAAAATGATATTCAAAAAAGGAGAGGACCCTTTGTTACACAAAACAAAGGCAAGACTAAGGCAGAGAGGATTTTGTAGAGCGAGACTGGGAGCTCATCACTGGTGAGTAACTGGGATGAAGCAGCATTCCACACAGACTTGGCATTCCTCTGCTAGGTGACGTCCCACAGTACAGCTAAATTAAAAGGAGGAGGAGGAGGAGGAGGAGGAGGAGGAGGAGGAGGAGGGTGCTGGCTTGTGCCCCTGGCATCTGAACTGCCATGAGTAAAACTCTGCGGCCCCATCTGCCCAGCATAAAGCCATTCGTCATTTGTGAGCGCTCAAGCAGTAAGAAGGGTCCGGGTGCCGCTCTAGGCTTCCATGAACACCTTGTACTATCCGTCTCTCTGTCACTGTTGCCACACATGGAGATGCCCCCTCCCTCCTCCTCCTCCTCCTCCTCCTCCTCCTCCTCCTCCTCCTCCTCCTCCTCCTCCCCGCGACAGCTTCACGCAACTCGCACTCGGAAATATGGAAGTGCTCACACTCATACACACTTTGAAGCAGCATAAACAAACACGGCGATGCAAATACGGAAATGCACGTGCTGAAGTTTAGGCTACCAAAACCACAACAGGTCAGGATGACTAAAACAAACTGCAAGATGCTGTGGTCTCCAGGCAACACAGCTCTCCTGCTGTGCCGAGCATGAGGGTGCCATTGTGCCGCTCGTCGCAACACAATGGCACCAACTAAACGCAATCCCGCGAGAGACAAGGTTTGACACGTGCATGCAACCACTTGAGCATATCTGAACTGCTGCGTCGAGCGGGTGTAATCCCAGCTTCCTGCCAAACAACATGCCTGAAGTTGATCTGGCACATAAGAAGTCTTGTGTTAGTCGGTGCTGGCAACTCAAAATAATGTTTCTGGCCTGACATGGTTACAAACTGGCAGAAACGTACAGAAATGTTGTATGTATTTTAAGAAGACTACAGTATAAACAGTGTAGCATTTTTGTAAACTTCTTTTCCATACACAGATGCTGGATGTGTCAGCCCAGGAAGTGATTTACACCTCCACCTGCTTGAAGGTGTGTGTAACTATGGCTGTGACTAGTGGTTAGTGGTCAAAAGAGGGGCTCTAAAAAGGTGGACGACACACATTTAATTTCCGATACTCTTCAAAATCAAAGTACCGAGTTTTTATTTTGCTGCTGGAAAGTTCCATCCAACAGCATTAGTAGACTTGTTTTATTGAAGAATGGCCGCTAACAAAGCTCTGCTAATCCTGTGATTAACACATTTCATTTCCTCTATATTCCTCACACAAAAGTGAGTTATTTTGTTATTTAAAAGCTTTCATTATGAAGCACCAAATCAGGAAATGTGGGGTTATCATCAGCAGCAACAACTCCCTTACAGCTGGTATGTGAAACATTAAAATAAAGCTGATATAAAGAGTACCAAGAGGAGGACAGGAGAGAAACTTAACTTCAAAACACAGAGATTCAGTTGGAAGCTACAAAAGGACTGAGTTGAACACAGAGACTTTTGAAAATGTCTTTCTCTCTGGTCTCTCAGCACACGCTTGTGTGAGGGAAAGAAGGGGGGTTGTGAGACGGCGATGGTTCATTTTGGGCGCGACTCAGCGCAACTCGTAAGTATGCGGACGTCTGCACAGATCCTATCCGTACGCACTCTGGTGTATAAAATCTATGTCACACGGACGCTCACATACTTGCCAAATGGAAACGCAAATCAGCTTGGCATGGTTTGACTCGGCACAGCCAAAAGTGCCAAAAGAAAAGCAGAGTTTGAGTTGTTTGCTTTATCTTTTAGAAATGGGAAATGGGAAAGAAGAGAAATGACAAAAAAAGGTTTGTGGCAATATTCACAAAACAGGACTACAGTAAGCTGACTGGTAAGAGACAAGTGTCAGAAGATTGCTGCCCTGAGCAAATAAAAACAGATTCCTGGAAAAATGTCATTACAAATTATAAATGGCATTGTTGTCTATCCAGACATTATGTAACGAGATCAAGAGCCAACCTGCAGGTTCAGAATAAAGGTTGGTATGCTTTCTTTTATTTTTTTATGGACTGTTTTTTAGCCTTATCTATTTTCGCTCCTATATTTGTCAGCTGTCAAAAACACTCACTTGTGCACTATTAAAAACACATGACATACATACAACCAATCCGGATACCGACGCAGCCTACATGACGCACAAGCTTGCACCTGCACTGTAGAAGAGTGCCCTGAAACAGCAGCCTCAAAACACCGCTGTTTAAAAGGGCGAGGGCCCGCAAAAGGTGACGTCGAGCTACGTCTGCACATGACGTTGCTTGGGGCTCTCTGGAAAAGGACGGAGTATTTTCACTGTTTTCTGACATTTCTGACAGTGATTGTGAAATTGTAAGCAGATTTAGTGATAATTTAAAAAAAATTAACTGTATGATTCACCACCACACTTTAAATTGAATCTCCTACCATTGTACAGTATCTGCATCACTGTCCGTTTCTGGTCATGTGGTCAGTGCATTTGAAGCCTTCTCTATTGTCTTAAAGAGAGCTAAATGAAGACGGGCCAGTGACGGGCTGAGACTGCTACCGGCTGACACCAGCTGGCCCTGACAGACAACAGACATGCAAATAGGCATAAATGGACTCAAAAACTAGACTGAAAATAGATGAGCTGAGAAAACAGAGTAAGGCCGTGGGGGGATTTCTTTCAGGTTTGAAGGAGGGACAAGCTGATTTAATTGATTACCACTTTGAAGCACAGAAACGGAACTAATCAGTGAAGTGAGCTTCTGTTGTGTTTAGGACACCTGCATTCTCTCCGACCCATATGTTCACATTAACAAGGGCTGCAACTAACAACTATTTTCATTACGGATTGATCTGCAGGGTGTTTTTTTTTATTAATTAAACCAAGCAACCAAGAGTCAAAACATGAAAAATGCCAGTTACAACTTTAACAGACAGAGCCCAAGGTGACATCTTTGAATGTCTTGTTTTGTCTGAACCAAAAGATATATATATATATATATATATATATATACACATATAAAAGATTGTAATCTAATAAGATGTATAATAAAAAACGTAAGGAAACCTAATAGATACCTAATCTATGAGTGCTAATCTAATATATTGTTTCTGTGCCACTCCTTTCTCCCATTCCAAACTTCTGTAGTGAAACAATAACAACACTGATGAGGTCCCAGCTTAACGTGTCCCGATGGCAAAACGAGACCATCTTACTGCATTCCCTCTTTGGCAGCATTGCTGAGATTCCTCAGCAGCCACCTCATGAATACTTCAGATGCTTCGTTCTGTGCGATGACACTAAATGGCCAGCACATATTACAGGGTTTCAGAGGTGTGTCCCAGAGTAAGTGAGAAATACAACAGGTCTGGCTGAGGTGACTTGCACTTCACGTTTTTCAAGTCTTGGCTGGGCTCCAATCGTTGGCTCTAATAGAGACAGAGAGGCTGGGAGTGTCATTTAAACAACAGGGTGACCAATGATTTTCCATCATCGCATCTAAGCGCGAAACTAAAAACAGCTGAACTGCCTCTGCCAGGCTTGGTATGACAGACATTCAGAGCACTGGTATCTCCTGTATGTTACTTTATCAGGGATCAATAGCACACTGATATGTATGTGTTTATAATTAATGACTCGTTTGGGCTAGAGCTGAAACAATTCATCAATCAACAGGAAATTAACCAGCCACTAACGCGATGAACGAATCAGAGTAACCTAAGTTTTCAAGTGAATAAAAACGGTCCAATTCTTTTTTATTTCATAGTTACAAATGTATTATTCATTAAAAAATAATAATCAATTGATGAATTGATGGTGAAAAGTATCATTAGTTGCCACCCTAGTTAGGGTTGAGGTTAGGAAGGTGAGGGGAAGAAC
This sequence comes from Cyclopterus lumpus, assembly GCF_009769545.1. Classification (NCBI taxonomy): domain Eukaryota; kingdom Metazoa; phylum Chordata; class Actinopteri; order Perciformes; family Cyclopteridae; genus Cyclopterus; species Cyclopterus lumpus. The sequence goes on from NC_046982.1 coordinate 12,614,409, forward strand.
AAATAGATGAGAAATTTGTTTGATGGTAAAAGATGTGTTGTCTTATAAATACAATATCAGTACTTCTGAAAGTCTCGAGAATACTATCTCATATTTATTAACAGCTTGACCTCACATTGTCAGTCAGTCCAACATAATAAACAACAACAACACAACACCATTCCACAAAGGTAATCGTGATGACATACTGGCAATCCTTAAATGGCATATATAACGTCAATCTTGTCAACTTGCCAAAACAAAATATACTGTACTAGATTAATGTTATCTGGTGTATAACAGCATGGTGGGCTCGTTATGAACCTTATTAAACGGGGTTAATCTACCGGTGACAAAAGAGTAGAACTAGAGGAGACTGTAAACGAACAAACAGAGACTGACTGACTAGATGAAAGACTAACAGACAGAGAGAAGAACGAGAGGAGACTATCAGCCGACAGTCTAGTTGACAGACAAACTGACTGACTGAGAGAGTAGAACTAGAGGAGACTGTCAGCTGACTAACAGCTTAACAGACAGACTGACTAGATGACAGACAGGCTCGCTCCAAGTCTTACAAACTGTGTCAGATGTCAGATAAATAGCACAATCGATCCACAACAATTGTTGGACTGAATTTAAACAGCTTTCGGGTCCAGCTGACACGCGTCTTGAACAGCACACCGTCTTCCCCCGGACAACGCGTCTGGACAGCCTCACCTGTCTGGTTAAGTTTACCTAAAACTGGGAGCCGACGTTAGCCGTTAGCTGGGTTAGCTCACGTTAGCCGACTAGTTTGCGACTTTCCGAGTCTAAACCTGCTTCTATAGGACCGACTAACAAGATCCGAGACATAATGGGAGGGACTGGGATTTCTTACCCTTTATAATACGCTTTCACCCGGACTTGGTGGGAATTCTCGCCGGGGTGGGACATGGTGCTGTCCCGCAACGTCGGCATCATAAGCTCCGCCGTGGTCAGTCCGAGTCACCGATGCCTCCCTTCCTTCCTTCCTTCCTTCTTCGGCTCTCTAGTTGAGTACCGCGCCCCGAAACACTTTGTTTTTAAGGTCCGTCTAAACGCCAAGTGAACGAGGGGGCAAGTGTAGGTGAAAATTGAGAATTTGGCCTTCCTTAGAGAAACAACAATAACATGTAAAGTTAAAAAAAACTTGCGGGATACGCCAAACAACTCCCTACTGCAAAGGCCTAACGACGGACGAGTCCATTCTCGGAATGCTGGGGGTGGTACATATAGACACACAGACATTTATACTGGCGTTAAACCAATATTTTACTTTTAAATCCACTGTTATGTACAGGTTGTAAGTATACAACGTACAAGAAACCGGTATTATGTTAAATATCTCCGAAAAGTTCAATATATACTTTGCCTGCATTGGGACTGTACCAACTGAAGCACTTTACATGGGTGAGTGCTGCCTTCATGTTCAAACATCTCTGCTCGGACATCGTATAGGCCTTCAAGACATGTCGCGCATTCAAGTGCTGTGGTTTGGAACTAACATCAAAACTGACCAGGAACAAAAGGAAAAAGCATTTGTGAATGTCCGTTTATTTTTAGAAATGAGTGGAATACTTGTGCTGCTGTGCTAGTATGAAGAAAGAAGGAAACCACATTAGCCTACACTCCACAATAAATGTTTACATATGTTACACAAATAACATTAAACAATAACTCCAAATACTAGCATTATATTTATTTGTTTATGTCATGCAATGCAACATTGGGCTACAATAACAAATATAGGCCACAGTAACTTAACATAGGGTAATAATATATCACTGTTGTTGTAAGTTATTGCTTCGGCTCCCTTCACCACTAAACATACATTTGTATCTTTGTTGGTGTGTTCAAACCGTATTTCATATTATTTTCTGTGGTCTGTGTTTCAAACATTTTCGAATAATACAGGCAGTTTTATCTCGTATTTAAATAAATAGCTTCAATTTTACATAAAAAGAGCATTCTTCGCAACCGAAAACGAGCTGTTCTTTTTCATCCTGGATGAAAACTCTTTCCTAAGTCATCTTTATTCTACAGATGTTTAGATAGATGCAGATGCTCCAACTTCCCTTTGTGTTTTGTATACTGATTTTGCCCTCTACTTAATCTTTTTCTTTCATGATTCAGTTTACCAACATAAATACCTTTTCTGTCTGCAGATCTAAATCTAATTTGCCGTAGAGTCTTCTTTTACAGTCATATGCATATATATGTATCTGTTAATAAAGTGAACTAAAGTGTCTTTTGATAGAACAAATCCACGGTAAAGGAGTATTAAAGGATTACTTTATGCTGTGATATCAGCGCATCGGCGGTTTGTGAAAGTCACAGCCTCTGGGAGCAAATCCATCATCTTAATATTATTATTCTTTTTATTCTTTTTCTAATCTTAATCTTTTTATTAGGCGTCGTCATGACAAAATGTGACTTAATAAAAGCCATTTGGATAAAAGCCATTTTAACCCGTTAAACACCTCCTTGACTCTCACGCAGTGCACGCAGCGGACTCCCCGGCTGTGTCTTGGCTGTGGAAGGTCCTCCCGCACTGCGAGCGGTGCTGTACCAAGCCGCTTTTTATTGCCTGCTGTGTGCCGTCAGATATATATATTTTTTTAATCTCCATTTTAGACAATACTGGCGCATCAGTAGGCTTCTTGACTGGGACAATGTGCCGGAGTCTGGTCAGTTCCTGATGGCCTGGTGGTCTATCAATACCGGGCCGGTAACGCCGACAAGAGGTGAATGATCGTGCATGCATAAAGCGCCGTCTGCGCGATGAGAGGCAGGCCGGCAGACAGACAGACCGGCAGACAGACAGGGAATGACATCCTGATTTGTGGAATGTGTTATGCTTAGGCTCCTGAATTATGTTCAATATGCATTTAAGATCATATGTGGTGGTTCAGGGTTTGATATCGTCCTAGGTGTTTAATTGGACAGGACCGGCTCTGCAGCAAAAAGCAATCAATATGCAAGCTGCCATATAGGCCATATGTTTAGCTTTGTGAAATGTGGACAACTATTTTATTATTTTAAGGTTAGCTCATTCAGATTATTCTTACTATTCTTATTCTTATTCTTATATTCTATTATTCTTATTCATCATTATCATACTAATATTCAGCTGCTGCTTTATCAGCATAACCCTCCAGCATTATAGCACCTTTGTCTGATGTTTGTCTCTTTACAGATGTGTTGCAATAACCTTAACACATATTGTAAAAAACAAATCAATAATGAGAATGATTTACCTTTTTCATACATATATTCATTATAAAAATGTTTTCCCAGGTTACGTGCAATGAATGCAGTTTAATGATTTAGTTGTACTTTCTATTTTGAAAAGACCAAAAGGTAATCAAATATTTAAAATGCTTTAAAAAAACTAAAATTGTAGTTGGTTTTATCAGGTTTTCTTTTAAAATAACATGCACTTCTCCAAGAATATAGGCTGGTCCACATATATAGTATTAGATAATACTTGTACATAATTAGCAAATAGATGTATGTCTTTTTAAATGAGCCACAATTCATGCTATACTTGATGTATTATTTTAATGTATACAGGATTTTTATTAATTTGATTTGCTTTATGGATGAATTGGCCTACAGCAAGATAAAACCTAAAAACTGAAAAGCCTAAAGTATATCTTCCTCCATGTATGATGAAATAGGATTCATTTGTAATAATGTCGCATAAAGATAATAAAAAACACTTCCTCAATCCGGTAATAAATGAACATAATCACATTTTTTTGCAGCACTGGTTGTTTTGTTATAGACAAACAACTATTTTTTTTAGCTTTTTTATAAATAAACAGTGTCAGTTGAGAAAAGTTCCCAACAAAAAAGTAGTTAATCAGCGCAGATCCATCACTGATTCAACTGAAGGTGTGCCTGTTTTATTTAACTTCCTGCGGTTAATTTATGTCTATTTTACCTCCACAGTCTTCCCATTACTGAGTCTGTGTGTGACCTAGGAGATGGAGAGGCAAGGCCCGGGAGAGAAGCCGGCAAACGCTAATAGGACTGTAGCCACCACCCCCATCACATCAGCTGCCGTCACCATGGCAACTGTCTGCTCCGGCAGCTCCACGTGCACCCAGGCGCCCTCTACTTCCCTGAACATCATCTCCCCCGAGAGACAGGCAGTCCAGGTAATAGACAGTACCTGGGACCCCTGCATGATTGTTTTTGACTTGGCAGGCCAGTAGATGACCAGGTCTAACTTTTATAGCCAGTACAGAATAATTATATTTGGTAAAATAAAATATAGGTACTTCAGAAAATATAGTTATAAGTTATCTTAAAAATTTGACTTCTAAGTATACACTATACTTAGTATACATCAAATTACCAAATTCAAATATCTCAAGCTTTTGGCCATCAAAACTAAAAGAACCTTTTACAAAGCAACTCTATATTATCATAGGAATATTCCAATCCTAATGTCAAATAATATTATTTTTCTAAATGTCTCAGTGCAATACAAACAAATGGAATACATCTCAAAAGACTAACCAACTGAAATTAATTTGTGAAGTGCCTGATGTATCATCATGTGATCCAACAGGTGATCCAACACGCCATCCACAGACCTCAGAGCATGGCGGCTCAGTATCTGCACCAGATGTACGCAGCCCAGCAGCAGCACCTCATGCTGCAGACAGCCGCCCTGCAGCAGCACCAGCACAGCCCTCACCTGCAGAGTCTGGCCACCATACAGCAGGTCAGATGGTGTCTGTTATGTATTAGTGCGAGCATGAAGAGTCATTGAAACATGAGCTGGAGGGTTTGTGATACTGCTGCAATGTCTTTCAGGCTTCAGTCTGTCAGCGGCAGTCGCCTTCTTCATCTGGTGGCAGTTTGGTTCATCAGCCCACTGGTGTTTCCCAAAACTCAGTTAGTATCTGTTTCAACTCTAATCAACCTGACCTGACCTGAGCACAGATATTTATTTCAGCGTCTTTCTTTTATCCAGATTACTTTACCAGCATCTCCAGTGACAGCCCAGCTGATTGGCCGAACCCAGACATCCACCGGTGCTGCGACCACCATATCCCAGCAGGCCATGCTCCTGGGAAACCGACCGGCCAACTGTAACCAGGCTCAGATGTACCTTCGCACTCAGATGGTACAAAGCTTTTCAATGATGTCCCGCTGTCTTGTGTTTTCTCACAACATGAAGTGTGTTTATTTCTAGCCACCTATCTCTCCTGCTCTTTGCTTTTCTTCTGTTAGCTTATTCTAACCCCAGCCACGGTGGCTGCAGTTCAATCAGACCTCCCTGCTGTCACCTCCTGCTCCTCTTTACCTACCTCCTCTCAGGTACAAACTTTGCCAGGCACAACAATTGACTAATGCATGCACACCACAAGCCTGCAATATTATAGACTTCAGGTTGAGCACGAGCCACATTGTAAAATTAAGAGTTATGTGGTACGTCAGCGCGGTTCGGGATTTTCATGGATGTTGGAGGAACCATTGATAAAGTCGGGCTGTCAACCTCACCAACTATTGCTTTTATAAACAGTATAAAAGTGACTTTCTGTCTGTGCACATTCAGGTGCAGAATCTCGCTCTGCGTGCCCACTTGCCTGGAGCTCTGGCCACAGCCCATGGTGTGATCCTAAAGCCATCCGCCCAGTCACAAGGCCTGACTCCCACCACCTCTTCATCCAAGACGTCAATCTGCGGGCTGAAAGCCAATCAGCTGACTGACACCTCAACAGAAACCGGACTGACTGATGTTACCCGGCTGGCCTCAGGACCCCAGATTATAACGCCAGGTGAGATAACGTGTTCAAATACTGAAGTCTCAAGGAAAGATTACTTGAAAGTGTGTTCCAGGTTTAAGCGATGAGTCAGAGTAACAAAAATGAACTCCCACGCTGTGACATTTGCCATAACCTTCAAGTCCACCTTGAGAAAGAGATACTTGTTTTGTGTATTTGCTAGATTCTGTTCTTCACGTCTGTCTATGCATTGCTCTCCTTGAAGCCTACTCTCCAGTGCAGACCAACGCTCTGGTCAAGCAGCAGCTGTCCTGTGCGTCGGGCCAGCGGGTCGCGCACCACCAGCTCATCCTCCAGCAGGCTGCAGGAGGAACTCCAAACCACAGGCAGCTGCATCCCATCGCTCTCAGAGTAGCACCTCAAGAAATCAACTCCAACCCTCTTCCTCTTTCAGTGAAAAGACTCACCACTCCCAGCACTCTATCCAAAACCAACAACGACCTCCATGCCCCTTCTTCTTCTTCGTCCTTTACCAGCGTGTTTGCATCCTTAGCTCAGACCTCGATCCCAGCTGCCACCGTTCAGCCTCAGCCTCCTCCTCTGGTGGCAGCTCCGCAGCGGCGGACGTCATTCCCACAAGTTCAGAACCAACCTCCACCTCCTCCTCCGCCTCTGGTTCTCCCCAGGCTGCCCCGGAACCCCCCAGCCTCCCTTCAGAGGCTGTCCCTGCACTCGGTCCAGGCTCTGGCCGTCCAGTCTGGACGGATGCTGCTGACAGAGCAGCAGCTACCTGTAGCAGAGGCTCTGGTCCAGATGCCCTACCAGAACCTCACACCTCCTCAGACGGTGGCTGTTAATCTGAAAGTGCATCGAGTCAGACACAATGAAACTCCATCGGTGAGCCGCTGTGTGCTGGGGTAAAGTTCTGTAAGCGTTGTCTGTTCACAGTATCTGTTATGTTGATGAAGGGTTCGTTGTGGTTCGAATTTCAGTCGGGGCAAACGTGCAAAGTGAATGGCTTGAGCTCAGAGGAGAGGAAAGATGTATGTTCTCCCAGTCCACAGCGAGAGAGGACCCAGACACCTCTCACTCGGCCTCCTAAGCAGAATGGCGCAGGTAAAGTATGATGATAAATAAAATGTAAAAAGGATTAGAATATAACTATTTATAACCGTAGAAACTCTTCTCACTAGCCAGAGGGGTGTTGGCTCAGAAAAGCAGAGCTTATTGTGAAAGCCTAGAATGAACGTGAAAATCTGAACCGGGATCTGTTTCACAAAGTTGGTTTGAAAGTACAATCAGTGTTGTTGTAGATGTAGAAGATGCAACATACTATAAAATACTTTAGATGTATCAAATATTCCTTGTTTTGTACAAGAGGCATAACAGCCTCCACATGGTTAACAAAATGCTTCTCTTATCTTTTATGCCTTTCAGCAGTCCCGGGTTCATCCTCCATCATATCCAGTCGCTCAGTGATCAGGGCCCCTGTGGTGGAAGAACCCTCCCAGCTCACCACCACCAGCCGCATCCTTCCTCCTCCATCTTCTCCTCTACCTCCTCCCGTCCTGCCAGCAGCAGTGAGAGGTCCCAGCCAGCCCCCGTCCTCCCCAGCCAGCGTCCCAGGCAGCCCTGACCGGATACTAACAACTCACGTCCTTACGCACCTCATAGAGGGCTTCGTCATCCGAGAGGGCCTGGAGCCGTTCCCGGTATGAACACTGGAGGTGCCGTATCACCAGCGAATGTCTGTCAGAGTTCGAGGTTTTAGCTACTGGGACATTTCATCCTGAAGCCCTTGAAACTGACCTTGTGTCTTGTGTTTCATTGTTAGATGGCATACGTGTCGTATTATCCGTGGGTAATTAACATTCAAATATTATAATGGAGAATGGAAAATAAAAGATTTAGAGCTCACAAAAACTAATTCTGCTGACAGAATAGTTAGTGTACTCACATTAAGTAGAAATATTGTACAGATGTGGCTGAGATATTTTACCATAATAATAATTAATAATTAAATTTGTACAGCAAACTTTAAGATACAAACCAATTTGTAAGGTGCAAAACAATTAAAGTTCAAATTAAACAGTTACACAAAAGAACCATGCAAGTATAGGGTTGGAATAGGATAAATACACGTAAACAAAGTATTTCAAGATGCAAGTTTAAAAGGAAGTAAAATTAGAGACAGGAATTAGCAACCCAAATATAAAAGGATGAGATGGAGTAAAAATACACTCCACACCGAACTTGTGTCTTTCCACGTCCGTATAGGAGACAGACCTTTTTCTAAATGCACGTCTTAATGCAGGTGGTCTCCACCTCGCTGCTAGCAGACCAGCAGGCTTCACTTCCTGAATCCCAGGAGACACAAACGAACGGGGATGCAGAGGCAGAGGACAGTCCGCTGGACGCTGACCAGTCGGATTCAACTGACTCGGAGATGGAAGACGATGGCCCTGCAGCAGATGGTAAGGTGGTGTGTGTGTGTGTGTGTGTGTGTGTGTGTGTGGTTGTGTGTGTGTGTGTGTGTGTGTGTGTGTGTGTGAATGTGTGTTTGTGACTAACAGCTAGCCCTCTGAAGTTGCAGACAGTGTGGCAGGTGTGCTGCAGTGTGAGTTCTGTGGGAGTCGAGGTTACGCTCACACGTTCCTGCGCTCCAAACGCTTCTGCTCCATGACGTGTGTCAGAAGGTAAAGAAAGCACTCACACATCGAGATGCACCAACAACACTTCAAAAGCATGAGTTAGTGTTGGCCTACACCAGATCGGTCTTGGTCTCAAGACCACTTTTTGAAGGTCTTGTTTTGTGAACAAACACATTTGTCTCGGTGTCCGACTAAGAGATTTTTATTTCAAGACTGTTCAAGAACACAACTGCAGGAAACACTCACATTGCCTGTGCTTTGTATACTTGCATCAGTGAGTTGCTCATAGAAAACAAAAGCAAAGTCTGAATATACAACTGCATTATAGATACAGTATAATTATATTTTATATTGATGCTAATTCAATGTTAAGTTACACAAGCCTTCATTTACTTTTCTTTAAAACTTGCAGTCTCGATGTCTCAGAACTAAGGGAGCAAAGATTGACACATAAATCGCCACGTATGTGTGCTGTACTGTAAAAATTACTGAGTCTTTCAAGAAATACAATTATATATTAGTCATACTTTTCTTTTTAAAAAGTCAAACATATGATGATATTTAATTAATTGATAATGTTGGATGTACATTAGTTTAAAGAGGTACTCTGATGCTGCATTGGGTATTTCAGCCTTGTTTTAATGTGAGTTGTTACTTAGTTTGAAGTTTATCACACTGTAGGTGTATTTACTTTACTGCAGTAGATCTCCTCACAGGTCAACAAAAGATTCATTGCAATCTGATTATTGATGAGTTAAAAAGCGTGGCTTTGCTGCAAATGAGCATCCATCGTCGTATGAGTAAAGCTTTTAAAAGAAGCAGCCTCTACCACACAAGACAAGTAAACTGAAGTGCCGTCCGTCTCAGTGGTGGTGAGAAACATCGTCTGACATCTGGAACCCATTGAGTTACATTTGGGCTCTAGGAAAACGTCTCTCGAGTGTATAATCACTCCCAGGTTTCCTTTTGAGTCTCCATTCAGGCACCAAAGAGTCCAGATGCAGACTATCAGCTGAGGGTGCGATGACAAAAGCCGCTCTAACTGGCTGCAATCAGTACACACAATCTCGATGGGCTTTTGGGCTTTGAGAATGCCATCATGACTGTCGTCATTATGGTGAACTGTATGAATCTAATTTGATATTTTGGTTCAGGTTCAGTGTGAGCTGCAGCAAGCGTATCACTGTGCTGAGAGCAGGTCGCTGGGGTCACAGGCCGGTGGGCAGGAGAGGACGACCCCCCAGCAGCAGAGTCAACGGAGCCTCCAGAGAACATTTTATGAAACGGGTCAGTGATACCAACTGACGTGACGCATGTAGCGAAATGCACGAGTGCTGCAGGGATCACAGGTCCTAGAGACGCTGCTCTCTGGGGAACAGATGACTGGAGCGAAGCTTTGAAGGAGCTTCCTGGTCAGTGAACACGATTTCAAAAAGACAATTCTTATTGTTAATAACGGAGGTTCTGAACAATTGTTTTTTGAGGGATTTGGCCTGAAGTGGCCTGAAGAGATTAAAAAATATATATTCAGAAACAAACACATAGGAGAGAAGAGTCTGACAGAAGACACACAAGTCTTTGTGGCAGAAATGTTTTTATTTCTGCTCAATCCTGGTAATCATTAATTGTATCGTTCAACCACTGGTGTTTCAGGCTAACTAATAATAACTTCATAGCTGCTGCATGCTGACATGCTACAGAGTCAAACCGAATCAAAATTGTTTCTAAGGAGTGAAGTAACTTTACCACTAGTACTATTCAAGGGAAAACAATGACAAAAAATATATATACTAATAATAATAATGAAACAACAATAAAGGGCATATGAAGATAAAACAAGTAAAAGCAAATCATTTTAACTCATTTAAAAGTAAAAACAAAACAGGGAGGAAGAGAGTTAGTAAAGTAAAACAAAACCTTGTAAAAAGTTTTTAAAGTGAGTCGTAGAATTTCTAAAAATCGTCATGTTTCAATCAAATGATATTTAGGTTTCACTGATTATGTCTTTGAAGGTTCACGTAGACTGAAGGTGTAAATGTCATTTTGATAATAATTGCTTATATTTATAGCAGCATGTAAACCATAATATTGATGCTAGCACTTTTAATTATGTTAACGCTACAAGCAGCTTACGGCTCAATAACCAATCATGCAACATTAGAAAAACCCTGTAATGCATTCATTCCTTTAAATCACACCTTTATTTTAAAAAGATCATGACAATAATTGTTTAAAAACTGCAGCGTTCCCACGTAGGAACCTAAATCCAATCTGAGATGACTGAAGCTAAGTCTGGTTGACCTTTACAAGTCGTGTAGACCAAAACACGGTATATGTGTCTCATTTGTCTTCGTGCACCACAGGCTTGTGGGTCGTTTGGCTCGGAGGGGAGCCGTCAAAGCTCCCTGAGAGAGGAGGAAGAGCAGGACGAAGAAGAGGACGACGAGCCTCCCGTTCCCATGACAACCAGGCTCCGGAAACATGCTGAGCGAGAGAGGGAGAGGGAGAAGGAGCAGGAGCAGAGGATGACAGAAACGATCAGTGTTTCTGACGGAGAAGAAGACGCCGGCTGTCCGTCTCAGTGGAACGTAGAACAAGTGTTTTCTTATATCAATTCCCTGCCAGGTAAACAATTGCAAATATAGTTGCATCCTGTTTGTCAGTGGTGGAATAGAACAACGTGCATGTACTCGAATACTGTACTTCAGTACAAATTTGAGGTATTTGTACTTTTTGACTTTTTTTCTTTTCACACTACTTTATTTTTGTAATCGATCGATTTTTACTTCCTATTAATTATTTGACAGATTCAAATTCTGACCTACAAAACATAAAATATGATGTTTTATTGTAAATCAAACTAGCAGAAGATAAAAGTACAGCTGAAAAAATTATTTATTAATCAATTATTATAGCTGATCGACAAAAAAATTAATGGCAACAATTTTGTACATCGTTACATTTTTGCATTTTTTAAAATTAATTAATTAGAATCATTTTGAGGTTTGGACTATTTGTTGGACAAAACAAAGCATTATAAAAATGTGTCACTTTGGGTTAGGGTAATTGTGATGGCATTTTCACTGTTTTTAAATTGAACAAACCAAACAATCGATTAATTAGGAAAAGAAATCTGCAAATGAATCCTTCATGAAAAATAATCATAAGTTGCAGTCTTATACAAAATACTTTAAAAGGCTCCACCTTAACTAACTGCAATAGTACAACAGGCAAAGAAGAAATGTAATACTTGTGATACTTTTAGTAAATGTTCTTGATTAGACTGACAGGCTTTTACTTCAGTAAGAGTAGTTTTACAGTGTGGTATTAGTACTTTTACTTTAGTAAAGGATCTGTATACTTCCTCTATCACTGCTGTATACAGTATCAGGGTAGTACAAATAAATAAGAAATCCCCAGAAATAATGTTTAAAAAAAGAAAAGTAGTGAAGTGTGATGCATATCTGTAGCAGATATACAGTTAATGTTTTCCAGCTGTGTCAGAATTTGCGTTTAACTTTAGAATATAAATTAAGTATTTCCATATCTATATAACTACCATTTAGTTTAGTTCCTTGTCTCTTCTTATGTTTTACAAGATTCTTTTCTTTGAAAACAACTTTACGTTTACATTCAACATGACAACATATTGATGCAGTAACCTGTAAATAAAATAAAATTGGTGATCCAAGCAGCCCAAAACACAAACTCCAGGTTTGTTTTCAAGCCTATTTTCCATTTTCTGCCTTTGCCTTTTCCAAACAAAATATGTTAAAGCATTACATCATTTTGTATGTATTCTACTCACAGTTAAGGCAAAATGACCAGCTTTTCCTTCATTTACAGTATATTGCTAATTTGCCACTGTTTCTGCCTTCAAGGACATAAAGCGAAGTATCTCCTTTGGATCAAATTACAATTAGATATTCAAAGTAGGAAGGCTGTGTTGTTGTATAAACCTGATATAATGAATTTATTAAATATATAATTATTAAACATTTATGTATATATTTAATCGTTATATATTTAATTACTTGTATACAAGTAGCAAAATGCCACAAGATGAACAGGGCCACTCTGTCTTTTCTCCAGGGGGTCAGGATGTAGCCGAGGAGTTTCGCTCCCAGGAAATAGACGGACAGGCTCTGCTGCTTCTAACCGAAGACCACCTCGTCAGCACCATGAACCTTAAACTGGGACCTGCACTCAAACTGTGTGCCCACATCAATTCTCTGAAAGATGCATAAACATGTTAACATCCCTTCTCCCCAAGAACGGATGTGTGTTGATGAAGAAAAACAGGAGGACGGGGTCTCGAAAAAATGAAGGACTATCCATTTTGTTGTGGTCTGACTTGTCCTTGGACTTACACACAGATAGTTAAACACACAGACAGTTAAAACACACACAGAGTGGATCGTGTTGAACTGAAATCACGAATACACAGACTTCAGTTTTTATTGAAACCACTGCCAAGCATTTCACTCCTGAGTGAAGTCCACACACTGTAACAGCTGATTTTAACACACAAGATGAGTGTTTCTTTTATATCTCCTCTTGTCTTTCAATTACAGTGATTGTAGCAGTTTGGCTCCAGTTATCCATTTGTCCCAAAATGGTAAATGAAAAGTTATTTGTATCATTTGTAAACAAAGAAAACATTTTTTATTTAACATTTTATTTTATTTAAAACGATTACACAGAAAGTTAAAGGATGCTGCACAATCTCAAAGTTTACAAAACAGATTTACTATCTTACAGATGATTTCACTTATCATCAGCAAACTAATAACTTATGGAACCAAACTGATGACAAGTTTATTTATGATGTATTTATTATTGTCATAATTAATATACAAATAAAACCATTAAAGTATTGTGCACTGTTTTGGGATTTTGTAACATGTTTTAAAAAAGGTGCCAAAACGCCCAAGAGAGCTTTGACAGAGTAAAATATAAGGATTTATTTCTTTATATTAGACAACAATAAATGTGACTATGTTTTCTATGGACCTTGACTTGACTTCTGCTGAACAAAGTCAAGTTACTGCAGCAGATAAACATGAATCTTAATAACATATATATTCAAAAGTGTCTGAGTGTTGGCTCCAACTGGCCTCCATCTCTGCTTCTCAATGATTTACATACGCAGACAGACAGACTGATACATAATTTATTAAAATTACTCTGCTCTCATGTCTCATAATACTTATTGGCGTTTTATTTAATCAAACTTGTTTAATCATTTAGATGTTTGTGCTTCTTGTCTAGTTAAAGTGAGAAAAAACTAAAAAGCCTTCCCATAATTCTCCTGTATTCTGGTGACCCACCACCAGAGGGCCTCTTTTAAACAGTTGCCCTGCTGCCGTAACGAAAACAAGTCTAAAGTCTGGTAGAGAACTTCATGTCGTCTTTCCTGTACACAACAATAAGTAGTTATAAATAAATAGTAGTGACAGATAATACTGACCGTTGCATGCCACCTCATTTAGTCCCTTTTTAAAAAATAAATAAAGCTGTAAATAAAAAAAGCGTCAAAAAAGTAGTGGAAGTATTAAGACCCTTTACTGCAGTCAAATTAGCAAAGCCTGAGTTTATAAATACATATATACATATAAATAAATATGTATATATTTATTTATATATATACAAATATTTATATATGTACCAGTAACTCATAATAATACTTAAGTACAGTACTCGAGTAAATGCACTAAATTAGTAAATGTGGCCTAAAAGACAAACGGAAGGATGCATATTTCTGAACGTTTATGAAGGTGAGGATAAACTGTACAGTTACAAGAGTTAGTTTCCATTCACACAACAACACATGAATACGACTTGGATTACAGTGATAACTTTGTTTATTTGAAACAAGCCAAGGCATTTCAGATGACACTTTAGAGACAGATTAAAAGTTAAGAGTTTGAAACACTTCTATAATCTTCTAAGTGCAAATCTCTACTGATGAATACGATCGCCTGTATCGTACACCGGCTACTCAATACATGGGGAATGTGTTGCATGGATTTGGGACTTATTAGTGGAATGTTTGGAGTTTGCAGAGATGGTCAGAACGAAAACAGAAACAAGAGGCAGAGGACATAACAGGATATAGAGAATAACAGGATATAGAGAAAGGTTCTCATGCACACTATTTGGTTTAAAAGGCTACTGTGCAAAAGTTGATGCGTGTAAGACAAAGAGCAATATCAATGTGATAGAGACGTCATTAACTCGATGCCGGATGAGTGCTCACAGAGGAGATACGGTCGATCAGTTAACAGGCACTGCAAAGATGAGTTTATACATTCGAAATATGGGGGTGCTTTATTTTTATAGGTCTGTGAATTTATTTAATTTCCAAATAATTTCCGAGGCGGTTTCCAGGAAAGAACCATGTCATCGGGTGGTGATTATAGAGAGATGAGTTGGACAGGCAAGACGTGACATGTGTCTAGAAATAAACATAAAATTAAGCGTATGTGGAGAATACAGTTTTCAATAATGACTGTATGGTGAATACATATTTACTGGGGTTTAAATGGAGTAATGTCATTAATTGAAATTCCTCTAGAAGACAATAATAAATTAAATGAACTAGTTCTGTCCAGGAAACGTTCACAAGATTTTTTTGAAGAAATAATTAGGTAATGACAGATTTGTAAAATAACACATTAAACAAAATCTTTCTTGGTTTACAATTATTGAATCCTTTGTAGTTTGACACAATTAATGTGAGCTGTTAATCTGATCGGAAATGTAAACGGATAAATTAAGAAACCTGAAGCTATAAGCTAAATATTGAAGTTCTCTCACACAACTGGCAAGATGAGCCGACATCTCTGGCTTCCACAGCACTAAGACATTCAGATGTAATTACATAAAAAAATAAAAAGATAAGGAAAATTGCGAAATAAAAAGGCCAATATAGTTGCAAACTTTGAATTATTTGTCACTTAACCGTAAAAATGATAAATTAACTTATAAAAACAGAGGAATGAAACTGGAATGGGTTCAACATATCGCCTCTGAGCATCTTGCTGGTTCTCTGGAGCGTGACATAAAAAAGGGTGGAACGTTTTCCCCGATGGGCAACAGCAGCACAGCTTACGACGACGACTGACCCACTCAAACGGCAGGAGGATACTCGAGAATCAAAGTGTCATTGTTGGACTTCAGCCCGGCTCAGGGCATGCTGCCGAGGCCGTCCTTCTCCGCCGATATGGACTTGACCAGCTCCTCCACCCAGCGGACTTCAGAGGCCACCTGCTCGGCCAGGACCTCGTAGCGGTTTTCCAGGCGCCCGTACTTGCGCTTGAGGATGTTGGCAGCCTGCATGGTGAGCCGGGTCTCCTCCTGGCTCTTCTTGCGCTGGGCTTGAGTGCGCTGGAGCTCTTGGCGGATGTGGCTCAGGTCGCTGGAGATGCTCTGGTTCTCCTCCTTGTACCAACCCTCCTTCTCCTCGTATATGGACAACAGCGCCGCCACATCCTCCCGGCACGAGCGCTGGTTGCGCTCCAGGTCCCTCAGGCCCTCCTCTGCGGCCGCGATCTCCTCGAGGACCTGGGAGAAGCGCTCAAAGTTGACGTACGTGTTGTTAGGAGGCATGCTGGAGTGGGACTTGATGGTGTACTCCTTCAGACGAGTGGTTTTCAGGCGTCGGCGCTCAGTCTTGTGGTCTCGCTCCTCCTGGCGGACATTTCGCCTCTTAATAACCTGCAGAGGGAAAAATGTAACGGTCTGAAATAAGGATTGTGATTTGATGACAACCCGACTAATGTTTCTTGATTTCTTAAATTCGTTATATTTAAGAAGAGTGGCCAGGGTACAGTATGTACTGACTAGAACAAATTATCCAAAGAAGAGACCGTTTAAAAATAACCTCAAACATATCTTGGCACACCTATAATGCAATTTCTTAGCAAATATCTGCCGATATATCGTTCTTGCTCCATTTGATGAGAACCAAATCCATTTAAATGTGTATGAGTTTAAACCCGATACGAAACTAAAATCATATATTGAATTTTAAACTCAACCAATGGATATAGATGCTAAATAGAAACTCACCTTAATCCAGGGGTGCTCAAGGCTGTCATCAATTGTCATTCTCTTCCTGCAAATGAAAATAATGTGAAAGTTGCAGAAACTTCGTTTTATGTCTACAAACTTTACTCTTGGCGCGTAAATATATTTTAAAAAGTTCCTACTTAGGATCCTTGACCAGCAGACGGCGTATGAAGTCCTTGGCCAGCTCACTGGTGTTACTGAAATACTCTTCGTCAAAGTCGTAGTTCACGCCTGAGATGTTCGTCAGTGTCTCTTGCTTGGTCTCGCCCAGAAAAGGTGAAGCACCACTTAGTCTACAGGAACACAGATAAAAAGGATTTGCTTCATACAAACAACGTGGAGGAGTGAAGCGATTTATGTTTCCACAGATGTCAACAACAGGTCGTGATGTGAAACATTACTCACAGTATGTATGTGATGACTCCGATGCTCCTGCAGAGAAGAGAAGAAGCGAACATGAATGAGAACCGTCACACGGGTCAGTGTATAGCTACAAAGGGGGAAAAGATGTTGACATCTTACCACATGTCTGCCTCCAGGCCAAGTGGCTCATAGTTTACTATTTCTGGAGCTGTAAAGCACAGAGGAATTAACTATTTAATCCAAACCAGATGTGGAGATCTGAAATACACCTACAATGTTCAACGTACTTGCCGGAGTGGGCACACTAACAAATTTAGCACAAAAACAATTTTATTTTTAAAAGGGGAACTTCTTTACTTTCTTTTGGTGAAATGGATATTCAGGAAGGGAAAACAGGGTCTCACCGACAAACTCTGGCGTTCCAAAAATGTTCTTGAACTCGTTTCCTGCTTTGATCTGATGTGCGATCCCAAAATCAATCAGCTTGATCCTGGGGTTAGGGACATTCTTGTCCAGCAGCATGATATTCTCAGGCTGAAAGATAAAACAATATAGCTAAACATTAGCGAGAGAACGAGCCAAGCTACAATTGTGCATTAAAACAACTTTTGAAGAGCCTCCGTCATTATATTAGTCTTTAGCTCCATTGTCACACATTGGGCCATCAGAGAGGTTATACAGTTTTTATACGTAGCACACAGCAGCGGTAAGAACTGGTATATGCTGATGGGACGTGGTATCTGGCATAGGTAACAGATACATGCTAAATGCGAGTAAAGCAGCAACAGTAGGTAACAGCAGCATAACACTAACAATCGGCATATGACAAAAAAAGTTTACTTGTAGTAGGATTCATCAATTAGGAACAAACTGCACAATTGTAGAAACTAAAATAAAAGTGTCATACTGCCATCAGGCCTGAGACATTCAATAAAATAATAATAAAACTGTATTAAAACTTTCATACAAGATATGTGGCTTGGGATTTGTTAATCAACATTTTTAAACTTTAACTATTTGACTAATTATTTTTAAAATGTTGTACCGTAACGCCCCAAAATATCTTCATATCTGATGCTAACTTATTATTATCACAATGCAGCCAGCCAGCATCATGTAGATTGACAACTTTGGGTGTCTGCAGTCATGTCTTTCACATTGAAAGTGCAAGATATTTAAAAAGTGACGTAAACTTCTTCCACCTGAACAGGAATTCTCACGTTCTTGAATGCGTCAACTACGACTGCCGACCCAGGGTCTCACAGACCAACCGCCTTCACCACACAGACCACTGACCTTGAGGTCAAAGTGAGCGATGCGTTTGGAGTGCAGATACTGAACGCCATCCAGGATCTGCTTTAGGAACTGGGTGGCCTCCTCCTCCGTCAGAGACTCCTTCTCAGCCAGGAAGTCAAAGAGCTCTCCTCCGGACACCAGCTCCAGGATCAGGATCACGTCCGTCTTGTTTTCAAAGATGTCGTGCAGGGTGATGATGTTGCTGTGTTGGATCTCCCGCAGGATGTTGACTTCACGCTCGATCTCCTCGCGGCTCACCCCCCGCCGGCTGGACGACAGTCTGCGCTTCTTGATGAACTTGGCTGCGTACTCGATACTCGTGCTCTTCTCTTTACACTTACGAACGATGGCAAATTGTCCACTGCAGTAAAGAGAAGGGACAGGGATGTTAAATAAATAGAATAAGGATAACATAGACCTGCTTGTCTTTTGTTTTTGTTGTCCCAGGGATTGAGTTCTTGGGGGCTGAGTACAGAAGATATAACAAGACATCCATTTGGGCTATGAGTACTTCTGATGGACCGAGTTGGTGCTTCCTAACTAGTTTTACTTGTGCCCTTAGATTGAAGCATCTCCTACTGAACCCTTGTCACATATTATGGCCTCAATGTGGAAATGTAGTTCAACTTTTTTATAGTATTAATTGCTTGATTTTTTTCACTTATTTTAGAGGACACTTTAAGGAATAAATTACTTGTTGAAGAAGATATTTTTGCAATGACCTTGTGACCCCTGAAATAGCCCTGAGGGCTCATTGGGGGACCCTGGCCCCTAGGTTGGGAAACACTATTCTAAATAAAGGATTAATAAAATAACTGGAATGAAAATGATTGTTTAGTTGCCCAAGTCATTAGAAGATAACCTTAAACACATTAAGTGATGCTGAAACAGTATATGTGCAACATACAGTCTTAACTATAAGTCCAGAAATAAATGTAATCTATAGTTTTGTTTTATAGATGAGGAGAAAGCATTACATAAAGCATGACCAGGCAGAATGTAATGTCTGCATATCTCAGCACACACACAACCCTCTCCTATAGAGCCTCTACACCACAGTGGAAGGGAAAAAGGCACATTGAGAGGCAGTGACATCATAGCTTTGCTGCATCACTGCAGAAAAAAGTAGCTTAGGTAGAAAGTTCAAACTATCAAAACGACATGTCACAAACTACCAAGCACAGTATAGAAAGGATATTATAGGGCATTTAATATGTTGCTGACACATACTTAAATATGTTGGCCTTCATCAGATCGAATGTTTTTGGATGGTTTGCAGCTCATATGTGGCATCAAAATGCATCTAATACAACGATGTGTAATTTGATTACACTTCACACTCACATTTGTTTTTATTTAAGAAACATTCGTGCTCAGCAATACAGCTTAAAACCTTCAAAACGCAGCACACGTACTAAGAAGTGCATTCATACTTTTATTTGGAACTGGGACACTAAAGACACACATTGGGAGTGAGTGTCTTTTGTAACACCGACTACAGTTGTGGTACCAGATGTTTTCAGGTACTACACGTTTTACGAGAGAAGGGACGACAATAAATGTGCAGAACATACCTGCCCAGCTCCTCCTCCATTTCATAATACAACTCAACATCCTCTTGTCTGAAGCCAGCCATGGTGTGCTGACTGGAACGACGATGCCTTGGGATTCACTGCAGTGGAAAATAAATAGAAGATATAAACTCAATGAACACTGGCAGCGGTTGGCGTGGACGTGACAGCGCAGTGACCCAAACAATGGCATGTTAGAAGAGGTTAGTTACCAGACTGACTACCTGGGCTTCTTTACTCCTTAAATGGCCCGAGCCCGCTCAGCTTTAGTTTTCAGAGACTTTATGGCTGATGTCAGACCTCTGCATACCAGTCCTACTGACATCATCTCCTGCCCAGGACCAGCCAGCTCACACTCAATTAAAGGGACTTGGATATAAAAAACACGTACGAGTTTTTAGCTTTTTTTCAAATATTGTTTAATGTGGCTGGTCTATAATTTAAAAAAAAACGCACGATTAAAATACAACTATTTCTGATTGTAGCTTTTAAGGACTAAAATTGGCCGAATCTGCCGTTTAAAGCAACCGATTTCACAAAGCATACAGAGACCGTTTCCCGTTGTGAGAACAGCAACACTGTCGAGCTTATAGCCACAAATACAACAGTAAACTCGTGCCACTGATAAACATATATTAACCAAAAGGAAGATACACTATTTAAGGAAGAAATGAGGAGAATCCATCGATGGAAGACAGCTAGCTTAGCTGGTTGTTAACTAGCTGACGTATAAACACCGGCTTTAGTGAACACTTAAAGATTGACTGAAAAGTAAACAGTTAACTAAATACAATGTGAAAGCATTATATACACCTACATTTATATATATAAAAGTCTACGTACAGTTCGTTTGGCTACGAGTCGCTACGACGCTGCATTCCTCTTCAAAAGTACTAGTGTGAATAATCCCAGACTGATCGGAGTGAAGCTAGAAGGTGAAAAACAGGACTTCCGGTCTCTCGATTCAAAATAACAACAACCGCATTAACCGCTGAAGCTCCCCTCGATTGACGGTACATTGTCTTTAGTGTAGGTCTAAGCATGCGTTTGTAAAGCAGTGGTAAGTAGATAATAAATAGTAAATAGAGTAATCATACTACCGCATGTCTGGCACTTGCATATAAACCTTTATTGTATATTGTGTTGTACTTTAGTGTGTTTCTGGAGTTATTTATTTTTTATGGCACTTTAAATTACACTCGTTTTAGTATTTTAGAGTATTCTAGAGCGAATTATTTTTAGGAAAAGAAATGATTAAAATTGACTTATTTTTTAGAAATATGGGATTGTGGATATATGTGTATTAGTATTTTTCAAATGTAAAAAAAAAAAAGAGAATGTAGTTAAAATATGTACCAGTCTCTCTCAGTACTTAATGTTACTTTAGTGAGCACATCATTATTAAAGACAGTGAAGTATGGAGGTCAGTGTTTCAACCAGAATACATGGGAGAAAAGTACCATCGTCTTCTGGTAACAAAACAAAAGAAACAACACCATGAATCGGAGCAGAACTGCAAAGTGGAGCAAACGTTTACTCTTTTATTCTGAAGGCAGAAATCGCTTGTTTTCCGGTCTCGATGCTTCTCTTGAAGCAGACCACTAGATGGCAGACGGAAGGACATATGTAATGACATCATGCTGAGTGAATCAAGACGCTGCAGCACGCCAATGAGCAACAAGATTGAGCATGCAACAGCACACATTAAAGAGGCATTGCATCAGGCCACAAGGAAGCAAATGACACTGGTTACCATAGTTAGAAACGTGTTCATTGTTAGTATGACGTAGGCCAATTAGTGCACACTGAAAGATCCTCAAAACACATTGTACACCGATAACAACAACTATCTAAACTTGGATGAATAACTGAGTAACCCAAGGGGAAAGTAAAACAAAAAATATTATATTGCTATCACAAATGTATTACCATTCAACAATATCTTTTGTCAGTTCGATTTGAGTTTTCCGTCAAGCAGTAGTGGAAGTACTCAGCTATTTTACAAGTTTACCACAATGTAAACATAATACAATATAATAATAATAATAATAATAATAATAATAATAATAATAATAATAATAATATTTCCTACATTTCCAATTGTTCTTTAAGTACAAAAGCAAAAAAGTATACTTAAAGTTATAAAAGTAAAAGCAATGTTAAAGCTGGAGCTTGTAGTTTTACTATAATGCTGCATATTTCACCAAGGGATCTATACAGTCGTATCTTTATCCATAAAAATATATCAATATGGTTGTTTTTTTTAATCATGCTTTGTATTCAACTTGTTTATTCAACAATCCATTTACTATTTGATTACCTGGGGCTTATCCCGAGTCTTCAAACTCTGCCTCCTCCACTGAGGAGGTGTTGATTGGCTTAAGGAGTTCCTTAAAGTGCCCTTTTCACCGCTTGACAATATCCCCAGTCCAGGTCAGCAGTGGAGAATCTCAGCCTAAACCAAGCCCTGCTTTTCCTTATAAGTTGTCTAACAGTTCCCCAAAACTTCCTTGAGGATACACAAAAGTTATTCTCCATAGTCTCTCCAAACTCCTCCCACACTCTGGTTTTTGCTTTGGCAACAACGGCAGCACTTTTGGCTATTCGTTACCCGTCTGCTGAATCGGAGACCCTTGGGCCATCCAAGCCTGAAATGCCTCCTCCAGCGGGTTCTTAAATTGTCAACGAGACAGGCACAGATGACCTTTAATCCATATCTCCAAGCAGCCTTCAACAATGGAGGTGTGGAACTGGGCCCACTTGGATTCTGTGTCCCCATGAAGCCTCCCTATCCCAGGAAGCATGGACAAATTAATATGTATTTGGGAGTTGAAGACCTTGTGGACAGGACCCACAGCCTGATGATCCTAGTTCACCCTCACTTCACGTTTGGATTTACCAGGTCTGTCCGACAGCCTCCCCCGCCATCTGATCCAACTCACCACCAGCTGGAGGTCAGTTGACAGCTCTGCTTCTCTCTTCACGAGTGTCCAACACATACGGCCACAGATTTGATAATACGACCACAAAGTCAATCATCGATTTTTCCACTACCAAGTATACTTATGAACCGCTCTAACCTCAAACATGATCTGAATCTGCAAAGTAACTAAGTGTCAAATAAATGTAGTGGAGTAAAAAGTACACCATTTAGCTCTGACATTCAGGTCAGTCGGTTGGTAGAGGCCATTCAGTGTAAAGAACAATTCATAGACTGCCTACAAAGTTGCTGTCTGAATAAGCAGCAGATTAGCAGTTATACTGGAGGCTAACCAGTGATCTATTACAGTGAGAATACAGGGTTTGGGATGGAAAGCAGTCGTCAGTCTTGTTGGCTCAATTCTAACTTCAAGAGTCTAATTCGTGGGAACTGCAGGTTTTTAAACTAATGAGGACTTTTCTGTCTGTAATGGGCAACATAATTCTGGACCAACTTTTCTACTTTGAAAAGATCACAATCTTCAGTGAATAGCAAAAAATAATAAAATAAAGAAACTTAGCATATATAAAAATACAAAAAGATTACTCAGATAAACCTACATCATCCAATAGTCTCTTAAATTGTACTCTTAATTTGTATTATTTAACGTAATGTGCTGCTCAAGTTATTAGTATACAGGCGAGGCTACTTTATTATCTATATGTATCATTTCAAAACATATTAAATCAAATATGATAAAGTCTGTTGGCTTATTGATAGTGCAGTTTCTAATAAATTTAGTTGATCTTTTACCAAACAGTTACAAAAAATCTGTACTTTTTAAAATGTTGTACACTATGAACTGTTTTTTTTCCGAATCAGTGGTAAGATACATTTATTTAAATCTGATTTAAAACACGATAGTTTAAATAGTTTAACCCAACCGGGGCTTGATATAAATATCAGGTTCATTTTTCTTTTTGACTGACTTTAACTTTAACCAATCAGGGACTCGTTCACTCGCCCTACGCATTAACAACCAATTAAAACCTCCACAACAGTAAAGTGGGCGTGACTTGTTAAAACAGCTGGTGGGGGCTCGTGAGAGTGGCTCGAGCCAAGCGGTTGGTTGGTCGGTCGATGGATGAAACAACAACAAGCTAGGCATCATGAGGGTCCCAGAAATACTGATTTGGGCCGCTGTTCTCATCCAGAAGGTGAGAGACCGACTGCATTTCTTCAAAAACCCTTCCTCTGTCCGTTGACTTCGCTTTGTACCACGTGGCGGACAATAACGGACAATAACAGTCGTGTTTCGGGATGATTAGCTCGGATGCTAAGAGCGTTAGCTTGCGGAGATCACTGCGGGCCCTAGAAACTCACTCAATTGATGCCACACTAGCGAGCCACGATTATTGCGTCACTGAAACCACTAGGAGGTTTATGACAGACGCTGCTCGACAACCGTACGTTGACCCAAAGAGATGAATTGTAACTGACATTAGTTGTCGAATTCTTCTATGGTCTTTAAAACTAATGTTAAATATAATAGATTATTTATTACAAGTTTTGAGTCTTTAGGATCTAAACGTGTTTTTTCTAGTAAACCGTGATTACACCAAACAATTCCCTCATTACAATGTCATGTATAGAAGTGTTGATTACACTTTATGTTAAGTCTGCCCCTCTCACTACAGTGACTATATTAATATACAGATGGTCAATACGTTACTCTGCACTGATGCAAACACAAAAGATTACCAATGTTTGCAATGTGCAGTGCCTTTTGACACAAAGCCCTATTTCACACTTTAACTCTGACGATAGTGCGACTGGGAACACACCTGTTCTCAAATCACCGTTACACTGCTCAATCAGTTGGGGTTGCTTTGTTTGTCAAATTGTACTGCATTGTCATGCAAATAAAACGCACGCAGGAAGAACTCACTTCTCACAACTACAAATTGCCACAACAGTAATCAGCTAAGTGGCATCAAATTTTCACCAGCTGCTTCATTGTCAACTGCTTTGGGCACAAGCACTGTTTATATTATATGAAGTATAGTTATATTATATATAGTTTTCATATATAATACAACTTATTCAGTACCACTAAAACCTCACTTTTTGTTGTCGCTCCGAGCAGGTCGGGTCCCTTCCATCAAATAAGCTGTGGTGTTATGGCTAATATTCACTATTTAAAGTAAAGGAGACAAAACAATTCTGTGAATTTAAAAGTGTCATTAGTTGGACCCTAAGCATGCACAAAGGTTACCGTATTGCACATGTGTTTGCAGAGAAGCAAGCCTGTGTTTCGAAACATCATACTCTTTTCACTCTCACTTTTAACTTTGACCGTGTTGCACGACATCAACGACAGTTTGTGGGGCTGGACATAATGTTCAGGTTTATGATGAAAAAAATCCAAGTTACAAACATTTCTTGGACATGTGAAGTGACAGACATTGGTGTGGCGTTGACAGGTCGTGGGAGAATACGGCATGGCCCATTTCAGTGACACAGGCAAGAGCAAAGGAAAGGATTACTGCATATTCTTCAACTCACAGTGGGCACGTCTACCTCAGGACCTCAATAAGGCAGTAAGTGCACAGCAACATTGAAGCAATGATAATACTGACACTTAAAATAAATACCTCTGACAACGTGTTTCACAGACACACAGAACAGTGGGATCAACTACTGTATGTACTTATACAAAGGTAATCAATAATATCTCAGGAAGTCTGGACAGGATGCTGAAATCTGATCTCTACTCTTTATGAACCGGCTGCAAAGCTTAATCTATATGAATGACATAATGATAGATTACAGTAATGCACTCTAGTAGATTTCAAATGATTCTCATTTTGAATACGAAGTTAGGTCGTGCACACAAGTATTTTTGAAATTGACTTTTTAAAAAGCAGAGATAGATATGAACATCAGTCATCAAGGACCAGACTGCAGTCTCTTAGTTGCAACCGGTATGATCCATCTCATTTTCAGGATCCAGGAACATGTAAATCCAGGCCATTAATAAATAAACAAATTAAATGCTGTCATTTTTTAATAACATTAAAGTGTTGAACCATAACAGATTGTCGTCCAGCTCTGGTAACATTGCAAACCTTTTGTCTTGAAGTCACGTCTTCCGATCTATGACCTGACGACGTCGGTCCTGTGCTCCCCCTCTGACGTCCCGGACGGAGGCTTCCCAAATCGCATCGCCATGGTGATGAGAGGCAACTGCACTTTCTATGAAAAGGTCCGACTTGCCCAGATCAACGGCGCGAAGGGCCTGCTCATCGTCAGCAAGGACAGACTGGTAACCCCACTTATAAATATGATGTGTCTTTGTTGTGCATCAAGATTAAATAGATTTTTGACACTTCATAAAACAGAAATGTGTGTTTTTGTTTTTTTAAATCACAGACACCACCAGCAGGAAACAAGACCCAGTATGAGGAGATTGATATTCCTGTCGCACTGCTCAGCTACTCTGATATGCTGGACATAAGCAAGGTGAGAGGCCATCCACTAACAGTTGATACAATAAACCCTCTGTCTACCTGTCAGGGTTCTACTGGATCTGTTCCTCTCTTCCTGGTAGCTCAGCAAAATGTATCCTCACTAAATATTATGATTATAGTGTGCTAGGGAAGCAAAAACAAAAAAATGGATCCTCACCAAATGTTAAATAATGCAGATTTTACAAGGGCGAAGTGTTAAATACCGATTTCACACACTCTTTAGCCTTAACTTAGTGTTTCTAACTCCTGCAGACCTTTGGCAAAGGAAGAATGGTCGCCATGTACGCACCCAGTGAACCGGTGTTGGATTACAACATGGTGATCATCTTTTTGATGGCAGTAGGAACAGTTGCTATTGGAGGTTACTGGGCCGGCAGCAGAGACACCAAGAAGTAAGTGGACACAACGAAGGAACCAAAACATTTAATGTGGGTCATCACTCCATGGTTTTGAATGTTTAGTTTGGTTTGAAGGTAACTATATACTGGAATAACTCCACACAATGTGCAGGACATTACAGGCAGTGATGTACTGGATGATAAGTTAATTAAAGCTTTTTGCTTTTTCCAGAATAGAGGATCAAATCAGTATCTGGAAACTAGTACAACAGTCCTTTTTAGGGACAAAAGTGGAAGTTGATCTTCAGTTATGATGCTGTTTATAATGTAATACACAATACCCAATTTATTTTCCACTACATTACACAAGGACACAACGTTTCCTTCTGCTTTTAGTAGTGACAGCTACATTTAAATCAGTTAATGTATCAGGGGAGTCATCTCCATGGAAAATGAGTCACAGGCGTACGATAGCTCTGTCTTTTCTCTTAGGAGTGTGTTGTCTGCATTGTACCGCTGCAACTCCACTAAAGGGCAGTGTTGTTTTGAGGCTGCCTGAGTGACTCATCGGTTTGATCCAATTCGAGTCAGTCCTTCCTGAAAGAGTTGCCAAGGTGACTGAGGGCACAGCCAGACGGGGTTTCTGACGCACAGCACCACGGGCAAAAACCCATTTTAGAATCGGTGTCCTGAACTTGGGAAGGAAGTGAGTCCCAGCTGGGCAGCCAAATGATGGTCAATATTGACTGGACTAGGATGATCATCCTGGCTGCTTTGGCAACTCACCAACATTCAGTGAATACCTTCTTTTTTTTTTTTTTTTTGGCTAACTGCATTGGCCTCACCCCCTTTTTTGCTTAATAAGTCGGCACAAGCAGATTAGTGCATAGATACTGATCATTAATCTCTCCAGTTGTGAACGTCCTGAACAAGCCTCCTCAGGTCCTCATGCATCTCTGAATTTCGTTCCTCCTCCTGCAGACGCTACATGAAGCACAAGCGGGACGACGGGGGGGAGAAGCAGGACGAGGAGATCGTGGACGTCACCCCCATCATGATCTGCGTGTTTGTGGTCATGTGCTGCAGCATGCTGGTGCTACTCTACTTTTTCTATGACAGTCTGGGTATGATGCAGACAAATTCACTCGACCACCAATGTTCTAAACACAAAGTATATCAATTGGAATATGCTGACTAAAGATACTCGTTCACATTTTGAAGCCCTTTCATCAGATCCTTTTTGATGCAACCAAAACGTTAGTGGTTTTATACCTGTCTGCCCAGTATTTATTGATGTGCTCACTCATTGTGGTCTGGCCTGACTCAATGCATTTGCATGAGATACGGGCTGTGAAGAATACGGTTGACTGTTTTCCTCGTGACAAATTACCTCGACCTTTTCTAAGCTTTCAACTGCATCTCGCAGGCTTCCTTGTTGACCTTGACTCAGACATCACTGCAACTTCTGACACTGGATTATATAAGCAAACCACTTGCTCGGCTGCCATTTGTCTTAATAGAAGAAACATTTTTAACTTGATAAATTGGTTGTTTGGATCTCGTGGTTCCTAAGGAAGAGCTGGAACACTTTTAGTGAAGAGATTCGTGCTCCCACGACTCCAGAGAAGTGAAAAAAAAATGGCTAGATGGAAATGCTGTCAAGGTTTTTCCTTGAGAGTATTCTCCTGGTACTAAAATGTATTTAAAGTAAGAAGGAACGTAGTTGTAGAGTTGTTCTTTATTTGTAACTGCAATTATTCGTCTAGATCATCGTTGACTTAGATGTGGCATTCTTGAGAAATAACATGGTATCACTGCCCGTATATTTATATATTCAAGATGTTTTTTAGCAGCTGAGAAACAAGATGTAGAATTAGAAGATTTCTGTAGTTAAAAGCCTGGCAGCTGCTGATGAACTACTTAGCATCGTTGACCACCCAACAGATTAAATACTGGAGACAGTGGTGAAACTGAACAATTCGTTATATATTTAAGGACTAACCATGCCAACGAGAAAAACACCCCAATAAAATTTCCTCAGTCAAATATAAGTGGCTGCTGTGATAATAATTTGCATTCCTCCACTGTTTCCTCACTGTCTAGCTATTTGGGTCATAGCCATCTTCTGTGTGGCCTCCTCTGTCGGCCTCCACAGCTGTCTGTGGCCTTTTGTCAGGAGACTCCCTTTCTGCAAGTGCAGGTGAGACAGTTCATATCAATATGGTTTCATAACGCGTCTCTTTGTGTTCCTGAATGTCCATTCAGCCAGTGGCATAGGTTTTGTCAGCCGTGGCTGCAAATGTATTTATTCACATAACCGTGTGTGTGTGTGTGTGTGTGTGTGTGTGTGTGTGTGTGTGTGTGTGTGTGTGTGTGTGTGTGTGTGTGTGCGTGTGTGTGTGCGTGTGCGTGTGTGTGTGTGTGTGTATACACACACCTTCTTGTGATTTAAATATTTGTGTGACCGTTTAGCCTGAAAAAAACCCTCTCCCCTGTTTAAGATGTCTTAATTATGGTTATATGTATTGATTTGTGGACCCCCTTGTGACCAGGGTCCCAGAGAACAACTTGCCATACTTGCACAAACGGCCACAGATCCGCATGCTGCTGCTGTCGGCCTTCTGCATCGCTGTCAGCATCACCTGGATGGTGTTTCGCAATGAAGACCAGTACGTACAAAGAGAGAAAACCAGCCAGGCATTGTATTCAACAAAATATGTATTTTTTTTGGACAAGTTGTTTGCATGTTACTGTGTTGCCTGTGTAGTTTTGATCTCATCAGCTCTGAGTTAGCCTTGAGAAACAGTTTAAGTTCATTCAAAGAACCTGCCACCTGATTGTCTGAGCAATAGCGTCTCACTTATTATGCAAAGGATCAAAATATTGAACTGATCCATGTTTTGACATTTACCAATAATGTGCTGAAAGCATGTGAACAATTTGTACACTGTGCGTTAGTCCATCATTCACAAAATGATTTACCATCCTGGCAGAAATAATTTGGGCTGCAAATGCACTAAAATGAATTAGATTTATTTTTATAAAATGGATTGTATTTGTAACCACAGCTCTGGCTAAATTCTCAAGACTTCTGGTTTGAGAGCACATGGGTGTTGATTGTTTGTTGTGTTAGGTGACATAATAATGTTTCCTGTGCATGTGTGTGATAATATGTTGAAGGTACGTCCGATGATGTTGTTCTGTATCCTCCAGGTGGGCGTGGGTGTTACAGGACGCCCTGGGGATCGCCTTCTGTCTCTACATGCTTAAAACAGTCAGACTCCCCACATTTAAGGTGAGTCAGCACTCAAATATAAACTATACACGGAAGGTGTTTATGTTTTTGTTGTGTTTTGAATAATACATGTTTGGCTTGTTTTAGTTGTAAACTCACCTGATGGATTTCTCTTTCTCTGCAGGCTTGCACCTTGTTACTGTCTGTCCTGTTCATCTATGATGTTTTCTTCGTATTTATTACACCCTTCTTGACCAAGGTATGTCAATACTGTTTTCACTTTAGTCTGTTCAGATGTGTATGTCTCCGTTACTGTGTGTCATACTTACGTTACCCATGGCTTTCCCCCCACAGAGCGGTGAAAGTATAATGGTGGAGGTAGCGGCTGGTCCCTCCGACTCCTCCGTGCATGAAAAGGTGGGCTTGTTTTCAAATTCCAAAACTCCCTTAGGGTGAGTGGGGTTGGCTATTTCCAGCTCAAAATGAGTAAACAAAATTAAATAGTTGATAGTAACACAGTTTGTTTCCTCCAGCTTCCCATGGTGCTCAAAGTGCCACGGTTAAACTTCTCTCCCCTGGCTCTTTGTGACCGGCCCTTCTCCCTCCTGGGCTTTGGCGATATCTTAGTACCAGGTAATTGACTGTATTCCTCAAACTGATTAAAGCTCATCATGTGAGATTTGTTTTTCTGATCGCAACCAGAAAATTGTTTCACTAACAATGACCACAGTCACCGTATTTTGTCCTTGGAGCAGAAAACATAGATGTGGTAGCGAGTAGTGTGAACACAGAACTATTTAACACCCACACTTTATTATTAAAGGTTTTGTTCTCACAATTTAATAACTTCACACTGTCTTTGTGAAAGCTTTATTTAGCATATCTGGTATATTAAGATTAAAGGTTATTATTGTAAAGTGCCGGGAAACACTTTGTCACCTGAGTAATTAAGCTTCAGTGTTTCTCTTGTTAATCCATCTGATGGCCTCTTTCTGGTTGTTTCTTTGTCAGGTCTGCTGGTGGTGTACTGTCACAGGTTTGACATTTTAACACAATCCTCCAGGATCTACTTTGTGGCCTGTACGATTGGTATGTTCACGGGCGGGTCTTGTGAGGGTTGAAATTGGTGAAATGTTGCTGTTGTGTTATGATAAGCCCCATTTGTATGGGATCAACGTTACATGTGGGGAACAGAATATTGACTGTGCACGTCTGATAAGCTCACAGTGAGGTAATTTAATAGTAAAGTAGAGCATCTCTTTCGACAGGAATTTTTTTTTTTGATCTCTCTCTCTCTCTCTCTCAGCTTATGGCATCGGCCTGCTGATCACCTTCGTGGCTCTGGCCGTGATGCAGATGGGTCAGCCGGCCTTGCTCTACCTGGTGCCTTGCACTCTGCTCACCAGCCTCACTGTAGCACTGTGGCGCAGGGAATTGCCCCAGTTCTGGACTGGAAGTGGATTTGTGGTGAATACCAGTTTGATATGACCGCCTACTGCCAGAAGAACAAAACAAAAATCAAGAAAAGGAAACACCAAAAAAAAAAAATCTAGTGTTAAATAACGTGCAGATTAAAAGTAGAATTTTAAGTTGAGTAACCCCTTTAAATAATTCCATCCGTTCCAACTGCCTCTCTGTTTTACTGTCCACCTTTCCCTTCCCTTCCCATTGCTGCTCCTTGCCCTTTATTTTACTGTGGGTGTGCTCTAGTCTGCTGCTGAGGGCTCAGCTGTCTGTGAATGGCACTGCAGGTACTCGATCTGGGCTTGCTTCTTTACACTCTACCATTAAAACATCTTGTGTAACTTAAGCTCCCTTTTTTGTGTTTTTCCCTTTAGAGTAGATGTGTTTTTGTTGCATACACACATGTGTTAGACAGCTAATGTCAATGGTGCTCATAGTGATTTAGATTGGCTCACATTATTTCTCAAAGTTAGCATGTGTTATCTGTGGGGTTTTCTTTGATACGCTTCCCCTTTCCATATGCATATCTGGGCCTTTCTTTGCGTACAGGAATACTGACAACATTTAATTGGGGTTTAATGGGGATGTGTGATGAAAAACAAAGTCCATTTACCCTGTAGACAGAGGAATAACTGTATATTCTTTGGTTTTGTTTCTCCTATCTAAGGCTATTCTGTCTTCCGTTTTTATTACATTTAGTTTTCTGCTCCACACAATTCAGCCATCTTATATAGACCCTGTTTTTGTCCCCTGCAGCCTCCCCTAGTGCTCGCACCGATCAACTGTACACAAACTGCAGCGCCGCAGACAGAGGATCACTTGACTAAACCGGAGACACAAAGCACAGAAGAAGACTCGCCCCATTACCCGCCTCAGGAAACGCCCCCAGCCAGGAAAGATGAAGTGGAAAACAAATCTAACTGAAAGGACGTCTAGTAGAGCATTTTACATTTCACTTCATGTATTATTTGTCATTGAGTTTTTTTTATTTCCTGCATTGTGTCTGTCAATGGGCATTTTCAGTACAGATGTTTATTTGCACTTGGCGTGAAGGGAAGAGGTGAGATCTGTGCTTTCAGAAGGGCGCCAGGATTGGACACACAAGGTTCGAGGCATTGAAACTGACAAACACACCAGGTATCAAACCTGCACCACAATCTGTACCACCTCTTAAGGGAATGGAAAGCCAAATCTAGAAGCTACACAAACTTTTAAACACTAAATACTCCCATGACACTGACCTGAGGCTCTTGGAAGCCTTAAAGGCCCAGTCAGTGTTTAAGAACAGCTACATTTTCCAGCAAAACCAATTCATCAATACAATAAGTGGATTTGAAAACAGGAGCAAAGTAAAGCCACACTACCTTTTCAACTTTGAGTCATAATAATAAGCAACAACTTACTGAACCTCCTGAGAAATGAAGTGCTCCACAAAAGAGGAGCTGCAGCTATTAGTTGATCAACAGAAAATTAACCAGTATCTATTTTAATAATCAAATAATTGTATCGGAATTTTCTTTAAAACCAAATATTTGCAGGTTTCAGCTTCTCAATTAGGAGGATTTTTAGCTTTTCTGTCTCATACATAACTTAATATCTTTGATTTTTGAACTGTTGATCAGACAAAGCACTCAAATGAAAAAAGAAAGAAATTAAAGCAGGCATTTTATATTTTCTGACATTTTACGGACAAACGATTAATCCAGATTTGGATAATTGCCGTATTAAATCGATAATGGAAATAATATTTAGATGCAATCCCACAGTTATTTCCCTCTTCAATAACTATAAAATTAAATGGTGTACTATTTAAAAAAAGAAACAAGCTCGAGATCATTAGTGACAGAGTAGCACTAGCGTGTTCTTGGCGTTTAGCTCACCAGGCACAGAAGTCCACCTGACAGTCGTCCTCCTGGACCACGTATAATGTGCCATTTTCTGGTGCGACAGAGCCTTAACGGTCTCAGTATGCTTGAAAATACACACTACTCAACAAGCCATTATACTTGTTTCCTCTCCATTACTCTAAACTACAGTGTCACAATATAAATTACGGCGGGGGGAGTTTCTTTAAAATGACTGAGCCAAAGCTATTCAATTTCTTCTTTTTTTTTTACTGAAGCATTTGTTGAAGTGGTTTCATCTTACTTTTGATATATTTTCTTTTGCATGCTATCATTTTGATTTGTATCCTTTATATTGAACCAGTGTATAACCTGGTGCGACAGTTAAAATGTTGGGATTGCCGTTTTGTTCTCCCCAGTTATTCATGTTGTCTTAATAGTTGGTTTCAGCCTTACTGTGTCCATGTTGGGAGGTAAAGTAGAATATGTCATGTGTAAAAGTTGCTTTAAAAGTACTGAACTCTAAATGATGCAGTGTTGTAGTTTAATGTACAAGTTGAGGAGCGAGTGACGGGTTGTGTTACCAATGTTCCTAGATTAGTTTGTATGAAGCATTTGCACAATATTTTTTAATTCATAGGCTGACAGAAGTTGTTGCTTCATGCCTGTATGTTTATGTATACGCAATGGGTTTAACTCAAACCACAGCATCAATATATCATATATTCATCCTGGTTTTGTTATGAAAGTCCACTTCTGACCTGAGGGTTTCATCTTAAATCACCAGAGGCCAGCAAGCACTTGATTCTCATCCATTTATGATGCATATTAACCAAGTTCAACATCCCTGTGTACAAGTTGAGGTCAAATGGAAAACAAATTCAAAATGTGTTCAGAGTTGAAATGAGAGCAGCTTAGTTGTCTGGATGTGCTGATTCAACAGCAGTGTTTTCCAGGACATGAGATTATTCATCCACAAGTATGGTTTGTTGTCACCAAGTGTTTTTAAAGCCTCTGTTGAGGAATACATACAATAAAGAAACATTGTATATGATATTTAGTGTGTTGGGTTTTTGTTGCACAATATTACATCGGATTAAGACTTGTTTACAGGTTTTGATCAGTTAGTTAGTTTTCAGATGTCTTCATGCTGAGCACAAACGAGCTCCTTGCAGTGCTTTCTGAGTCTGAATGTGTCTTTTCATCGTCGAACATCCAGCTGTGGAAAAGGTCCACTGCTGTTAAGACGGCAGAAATGAACAGCAGTCTGACAAAGAGCCTCCTTGTTGCCTCAGCTCAGAGTGGAAGGCGGTTCATATACTGGATCACTATCTGACCCTCTACCAGGCTTTCTTTTAAACACACATTCCTTCAACAAGAGAAATTAAGTGAATATATGCTTTAATAATTATGGATCTAGTCAGCCACTATTAAATAATTCTGATGATTGTGAGGGTGTGTTAAGTTAACATTCTACGCTGGATAAAAGGAAATTACTGGAGCGAGTAAAAGGTACCCGAACGCACCTCAACATCACTTAAAGTTTTGAGTCACCTGCAGTTCAGTATCTTTAAAACTATTTTAGGTTTTCTTCAGCCACAAAAAACTCAAGGATGTCAAGTCAACCATTTTTTTTTAATTCCCTGACCCTTTAGTTGAGACTTGGATGAAATTTGAAATGGAACCAAAAAGAGACAGCGGTCAATCAACATAATGTTAAATCATGCCGGAACATTATTTAACAGATAATGTCACTCAGAAATAAATGCTTCCAACAGTTATCTGGTTGTAAACTGAAACAACCTGCTGTCACAGTCTCTAGTCAGGAAGCGCACAAAACAGCTGATAGTATTTACAAACAAGAACTTTACAGCCAAAATGAACTTTCTTCCATATACCCTATTAATTAATGATTTGATTGCAAGACATACTGAGGAGCAGGTCCACAGCACAAAATCTATGATCATTGATTCATTCTGAAATAAAACATTTGTGCTTGGCACCTCATTCTCTGTCTTTATCATTCATTAAATAAAAAATAATGCATTAGAGTTAAGACATGAGTTATAATGCTTAAAGACAACCCACTTCCATTTAAATTAAAAAAGGATAAAAAAAAACTTTGGCAAAGTCTTGTAAAATCTTCATTTAAAATAGTATCTTCCGCAATGTCCATTTTGGTCGAGCTTTTTACTTTTCTTTTTTTTTAACCTCCAAGACAAATGTACATATATTTATAAATCATGTCCATCAGTATTTCTGTACTTTTTTACCCTGTCCAGCTAATCGGAATGCAAACAGCTGGTTTTTAGTGATAAAATATAACTGTCCTTTTCATGCTGGACACACATGGACGTCATGAAGTCATGTCCAATGTCTTTCCACAGCCCCATCTGTCTTTCCAAGTGTAAAAGTATTTTTGATGGACAAGTCCTCGTCCAAACTCCAGTCTGTAGTTTACGATTAAAGGAATGTTACCTTCTCTTTGCCCGCATCGAGAACCTCAGAAGGAAAAGGAGGCGGTGGTGGTGGAGCCTCGTTGCTCCTCTTTTGCGTGCTGAAGGACTGAGATATCTTCCCACTGTGGACAGATCCTGGTAGGTTGAAGGCACCTGAAATATACATATACATTTATAAATAAAAAAAAATTAAGAGAAGTAACGGAGCTACAGTATATGCCGGTAAAATTACAGCAAAAGCCAACAATATAAGACAAATCTCCCTGACCACCTCTGTACTGCATACATGATCTTCTGATCCAAGTAGGATTTATGGAAATCAAGCATATGTACCAACATACCAGAGGATTACATTAAAGTGTTCAAGTGTAAGAGTTTATGGGCTGCAGTGGATACCCATATATCTTAGATAACAAATTAAATTCACTGTCATATGTTGCGTTTCACTCAACACTGTTCATGCTACTGCAATCAGATATATATTTGAAAGACACTGAACCTGAGCTTTCTTCTATTTTGCCAATATTGACTCAGAGTGGAAATCCAGTCAAAGAATACAGATGCGCTTGCACCCTCTTCCCAAAGGCAACTGCCGCTGTGGAAAATAAAACTGGTCATAAAACTAACCTGAACTCACTATCTTTTTCACTCATATCTGGCATGTTGCAGATTCTCCACAAGAGAGAGGTGCTAAGTCACCAAGTTGGACACATGCCACTTTGCACCACATGCAGGAAAAGAAAGGAGTAATATGCTTGTAGAGGTAGACGTGTTGATGTCGCCACCTAAAAAAGGTAAAGAAAGTAGTAGCTGCTGCAATTTTGTGCAGCTGCCGTTTATTTTTTGTTTTACATCTTAGCTAAAAATACTATAATTAATAAAAATAAATCGCTAACCTTCATCTATGAACAAGGCCATCAAGTTGACTGCAAAAACAGTCACCTCTACAGAGTTAATTATTCTACATATAAACAACACCACAGGAGTTAGTGAGAGTTCAAGACTTTTGAACAGACTTTCAATGCAAATCAATTGGTATCACTTAAGGGAACACTTCTGATTATAAGGGGTGACGTCTTTATGTGTGAGGGAGAAGACACTTATGTTAGAGTGTCTGTACCTGACTGGTAGGTTGATGGCCTGCTGTTACTTTTGGCTCTCAGACTGCCTCCTTCTTTCCCGGTCACTCGGATGGGCAGCACCTGGTTAACGTCTATAGAGGCTGGATGTAGAGAGGCAGGGCTGGGGTCAGTGTTGGTACCACGTGCAGGTCGGCACACTAACTAAAACTTTAAGTCCTTTAATTCTGAAGAAATTCTAAAGCTTCTCTTTTGCTTGCTGTGGTGCCAACAACTGGCCCACTTTTGATGAACAATGTGTCCTAAAAGTTCAGCTGCAGATAAATGTTTCAAACCAATCAATACCTAAATGAAGCAGTGTTGGTCACTGTCCAGCCTCTGCAAATGTTTCTCTGTATAGAATAAACATCCCCTGATTTCTTTCTGAAGTCTCTTGTGTGCTCTATAGCAGTTTTAAACTCTTTTTGAGAAAGAAAATACATAAAGATGTTAAACTCAAATTGAACACTTTTACTGAAACACAAGGCGATAAGGTGTGCAGGCCTGACCTGCACTGTGTGTTCTCTGGTGCGACCCTTTCTTCTTCGAGACTTTGTCCTTTCCCTTGGACAGAGCAGCCAACTTGGTGGGGATCTGCTGCTGCTGCATGGACGCAGATTTGTGTAACTGGTTGGTGGGGCTGATCAGGTGGACCTGCAGGGGGCTCATGCTCTCCCTGCGCGGTGGAACCTTTGGAGGAATTTCCAAGGAGTTGGAGTTTGTGAGCATCAAGTGGGGCTTCAGAGTTGAGGTCCCACCTCCGTTCACTATGCTTCCCCTGAACGACTGGTGACTGGAGAGACTCAAGAACTAGAGAGAAAGAGGAGATGCATTTTTCAAACTCTGTTAAGGATCAATATATTTTTGATTAACCGATTTGTTTCATAAGATTTAAAACATCAGTGTTATATAAATTCTCCTGACTTCATGTTTCTTGACTAGATTATACTTTATAAAGGATAAATGAACAACAATTAATTAGATTCTCGCCCAATCCCGTACTTGTGCAGGATCATCATAGTTTCCCGGGTAGAACTTCTTTATCTTCTCCTGCAGCTGTTCGAGACGTTCCCTCTCCTGATTTAGACGCTCCTTGTCCCTGTCTACTGATTTTGTGGACTCCCTCAGCCTCTCCAGGTCCTCCTGATAGCTTTCCTTCAGGCTCTCCAGCTCAGCCTTCTCTTTATTGAGCTTCTCCTCCCACTCTCGACAGTCCACCTCCCTATGTTGCAACCGAGCCTCTAGACTCTCAATCTGCATCCTCTGCTGCTCCTTCTCCTTCTCCCAGCGCTGCTGCTCCTCTCGATGCTGGGCCTGCAGCTTGTGCATGTTGGCAAGCTTCTCCTTCTGCTTCTCCGAGTTGCGTTGCTTCTCCTGCTCCAGCAGCACACTGCTGTAATGACGAGCGGGCTGCCTGCTCTTTGTCTGAAAAGCGTGCTGCAGCTCAATCTGGCTGTCCTGCTGGGCGATTATTGCCTGCACGTTGAAGAATTGAATATAACCATGAATGTGAAACATATGGAATCTAACATAGGAAAGCACACACTTTGTTATTGTGGTCGAAAATGTCTGGCATTCTTTACATAAAGCACATCATTCGTTTTACAAATATAGCCAAAAGTAAGCAATTAAAAAAACAAACAATTATATATATATATATAAAAAAAATATAAATAAAATATATATTAAGAGCATCAACAATGTCTTACTTCTAAGCTGTACAGCCTCTGTGCAAGCAGTATCACCTTGTCACACACCTACAGAGAAAAATAACAATGCACACCAAAAGACTTGCAGTGACATGTAAACATTTCCGTATTAATGAAAAGAGATAAAACAGAAAACAATTAATAAAATAAAGTACGGAAAGGGTTACCTCTGCCTCAGAAAAATGACTGGTGGTGAAACTGCAGTTTGGTGTCTGTGTGTTGTCATCAGTCTTGAAAGCAAAATAGCACAAGCAATGTAAATACCTGATGTTTTATCACCGGATGGAAGTAAGGTTTAGATTATTTACATCCGTCTCACTCACAGACGGTTCCAGGCTCGCAGAGCAGTAACTTTCCTGGAGCTGAGGGTCAATAGTGGTGTGAGCTGCTTCTCCGTCTGACCAAATAAAATCATACACATCCAAAGTTAAAAACTTTCATATACTCAATATGAGCTTCTTCTTTTTTTACTTGGTTACTTTGGTTTATTCGATAAGGGACAGTGCACATTAATACAAATATTTCTGTAAATGTGCCAGAGTTAGCCAATAGGCTATTTTTCATCTGTAGATGGCAGATGTCACCCAATTCCTGCTGGATTATTAAGCTTGTTGCAAGTAAAACCAATGCAATGAATGTTTAAAACACACCCGAGTATCCATATGTAAACCTGATGTGTAATATGTGAGTATAATGCTTGCGTTCAAAAGAAGGTTTTTGGCAAATTCCCTGACTACTTCTATTAAAACTCATGTCAGAATGTCTTGCTATAGATCACGCAAGTAAATAGGTCACACAACGCACACAACGCACGCACACAATGTCCCAACTATCTTAGTTTATTTACTTTCATCAGGGTTACCATCAGCCACTACAAAGGTCTCGGCCTTCCAGAGCAGCCCCTCCTGCGTCTCATTCACTTCCATAAGAAGGTTTGGGTCTTTTATCCTCGTGAAGAGCAGGTTCTGCAGGTTTTCCACTGCAGACAAAAGGAAAAAACAAACCCTTAAAAGATCTTCACCTGAAAAGACATCAGTGCTGAGTCACGACTTGGCTGTATGGAAACCAAAGAGGATATTTTCTTGTGTGCATAACTCAATTAAAATACGGACTGTTATGGCATGACAGTGTTTTCATAGCTAGCCGATGCCAAAAGTAAATACTGACTACCGCCTCATTATTACAACCAGGATGAACAAGTCTTCTCAAAACTGAGGCTAACCTCCGAGTAAAAACTGAGCTCTTACCCTCATTGATGGCTCCTTTGAGCAGAGTCGTCCCCTGCTGGAGGTCAGTGGCGTCACCTCGGAGCAGCAGCCCTTTATGGGGGGTTTCCTGCTCCGTAATTGTCTCGTAGAGAGCAGCAAAGAGCTGCTGCTTCTCCGCCAGACTTTGCATTATCAGCTCATCCCTCATCTTTAGATTATCTAAGGAGTAACAGCATAAAAAAAGAAACATTTTTGTCTCATAGATGCAGTAGAAAGGATGAGAAAAGTAAATTGATTGGATTACTGCATTCCCTCCTGAGGGGCACTGGAAGGATAAACAGGTACGTTTAATTATCTTCAAAGAGCTGAAGTTGACTCCTTTTCAGTGATTCTGGATCTATATAGTTCACAAACATGACTATAACTAATTAAGATAGATAGATAGATAGA
The DNA here is from genome assembly GCF_009769545.1 of Cyclopterus lumpus. Lineage (NCBI taxonomy): Eukaryota > Metazoa > Chordata > Actinopteri > Perciformes > Cyclopteridae > Cyclopterus > Cyclopterus lumpus. The sequence goes on from NC_046982.1 coordinate 12,654,379, forward strand.
TATATATATATATATATATATATATATATATATATATATATATGCGGACAACCTCTTCTTTTCCTTTATGAAAACCAAACCATATGATACACAATCCAACCTTTCCCAAATAAAAAAGTACTCTATCTACAGAGGAATACTGAACCACAGAACAAAATAATTAAACTTATAAATTACAAAAGGTTGTTTCATAGGACCCTCAATGCCTTTAAGTATGGCTCCATGTGAAGCTGACTAAGCATGCGTGGAAAGAAGCTTTAAGCACCACCTGGACATTTATTTGGTGGGAAAGATAATTGACTGAATGCGTGGCATAGCCGAGAAATCTCTTCCCATAATCACATTTTAGATTCTTGTGTATGAAAGAGTACCTTGAAATTGTTGCAGTGTAGCAGTCAGTTGAAGGTACAGCTCCTCTTCTGGATAGCTGAATCAGACATTTGACCAGTTATTATTATTATTATTATTATTATTATATATATATATATATATATATATATATATATATATATATATATATATATTTTTTTTTTCCCCCTTATGAGAATGTTCTCTTCATTTTGCTTTTTATTTTCATCTCGTGATGTGGTATATTTAAGGATGGAAAGAACTCTAGTAATACCGATAAGATAATCATGAAATGCTGTGTCCATATTTATATATATAAAAAAAATACAGATTATTTTTATGAAGAAGACATTGTTAATATAATGGGCACATTTCCGTGACATTTGAGCACATCAAAGTTCTCACTTTAGAAACTCTGAGATTTTCATTTGTGTCACATTCAAGCCATATATCATGATCTAATGGGCAGAGAGACATGACATGTAATGGTGATAAAGCTTCAAGAATTTTATTGATTACTATTTTTAGAATGCACTGACCAAAACAGAACTAAATTATGAGGCTCTTATTTCAGTCACATTTCAGTCTTTTAGCCATCATCAGATATCAATGCTATCAACACAGGCAGATGCAACTATTCTATGAAACGTTCATAGAGTTGTAATCAAAACAGATTGAGGGGTCATCAGCTTACCAGTTCACAGCTTCTCGTATGAGAGCCGTCCATGTGATGCATTCCTCCCTGGAGGGCGTATGGATCTCGTACATCTCCGGCGTGCTAGTGGTGCATTCAGAGATAAGGTACATGGCTTTGTCCTCATGAGCCACCTCCCTAACTATTAGCTTCTCAAGGGCGATCACTGGGGGTTTGTTATCCTGCATGAGCCACCATAATACAGCAGGTGTTATTATTAGTATTCAAATAATCATCACAATCGGTCCTAGATTATGACATGTCATGCAAGATATGATGCATCTTGATGAAATGATGAGGAATGTTAGTTATGTAGATTAACAGGATGAAATTGGAATGGATACATGATACAGTAGGTAGTGATTCAGCAAAATAACTCACCACAGCAGCAAACACAAGCTTCTGATCTTTCTCTTGTAAGAGGAGGAGCACGTCTGACAGCAGCACAGCATGAATTTCTAAAGAGACACAAATGTCGCTCAGCATCAAAACAATTGCTTGAAGTTTTGACTCAAGCTGCCACGTCTGTCTAGCATGTGACTTTTAACCTTTGACGCTATGTAATGACATAAACATAACATATGCTGCTATACTGGTTCTTTAATCTTTCACAAAGGCAAAATGACGCAAAAAATAAACGACATATTAAAAACACACATCCTTATAATACTGCAGTAATCAACTGAGGCGTCAGTCACTTGATCCCTCAAAATAGCTTCAAAATTAGATCAGTGAGAACACACGCGCGCTTTGGTGACAATAAGGCAACGTGCAAGAGTAGCTGGAAGTGTGTCAAAGTTTTGTGTCATGTACAAAAAAGGTGATACATTAAAAAGAAGAACCTGAATGAGTAGAGAACCATAAAGACTGCAGACGTTTCCATACAGGTGTATTGCGTGATACACTTGTTCCTTGTCGAGGTCAATATGCAGAGTTAGTTACTTTGTCTTGTTCTGCTACATTAGCGTATGAAAAGATACTTTAATTGAAGATGTATTCCCTTGCAGTGCAGGAAAAGCACAGTGATCATCAGACCATCAGTCTCACTACATTGCCAGTTTTCATTGATTACATTACATTTAATTTAGTTAACGCTTTTATCCAAAGCGATTCACAATAAGTGCATTCAACCATGAGAGTACAAACTCAAAACAAAAATCAAAGGAAGTAGAATTTCTTCAAGAAAGGCTAACTACAAAGTGCTCTAAGTGCCATTTAAATGCTACATATTGTAAAATGTTATTACAAATTTTATTCAAGGTATAGTCGGAAAAGATGTATTTACTTTGTGGCAGAAGATACTTTCTGCTGTCCTGATGTCATTGGAGAGCTCATTCCACCATTTAGGAGCCAGCAAACAAATTAATGACAGCTCTTAACAATAAGATATCTGGCAAAACATTTTACTACATAGCTGTGAGCAACAATTATTGACAGTGCCACAAACCTTTTTGTCTCCCGGAGGACTTCCAGGTGAAGGTGCCTTCATGTATCAGTGTCCTGTTGCCATGGATCAGATCCTCCCTGCGGAGCAGTCGGCCGTCCTTCAGTCGGCCCTGAGATTTTGGCTCCAGACGAAGGGCGATCTCTCTCTGACGAGTGGCTTTCTCGTATTCCCTGACCTGATCGTTCACCTGCGAGATGGTGTCTTTGATCAGCGCCAAACCCTGTACCAGAGACTTGTACTCGTCTGTGTCCGCTGAAAGGAGCGTGAAACATATTAATAAACCAGTCTTTATATAGAGTTGATAACATCAGATACATGGCAGCATTCTAGCCAACATTTGCATTGCCAAAGAAGATAGCCAATTGGATTGCAGTCCTTTCATTCAGTTTGTCAAAGCCTGAACATCGACTATAACGACTAGTTGAGATCCGGGTAAGTGATGAGATGATACCTTCAGTGTTCTCGATGATTCGCTCAACCAGGACGGGATATTTTGTGATGCGTTGAGTAACCAACAGAAAACACTCAGGGATTCCCAACCGTCGCACAAGGGGAAGCTGCCCTATTTTCTGATTTTAAAAAGAAGAAGAAGGGCGTTGTTTTTTAAAACGTGCAATATTCCTGCCAGAAAACTGTCTTAGGTTATAAACATTACAGACAACTATTTTTGTTTGCTGCATCATTCTTTGCAGAACGTCATCACGGTTGCTTGTGAAAAGTTCAGTCTCTTAGGTACTGCTTCTGAAGCTCCAGGCATGCAACAAATACACACAAAAATCACATCCATATACATACATACATTTAGCAATTAGTACAAATTGCTCACCCTAATAAGGAGCTGCATTTTCTTGTTACTCTGCAGCTGCTCTTTGTAGAGACTGATGGCTTCACTGTGATTACTGCAGAATTGACTGTAATACCCCATCATTCTTTCTCCCAGTGCACCTGAAAACTAATACAAAAGGGGGAAAAAAACATTTAATGTGTATTTCTAGACAGGATACGACGTAGTAACAATGTTTCAACTGCCAATTTATGACAAAAAATATAAAGATTCCCTCTATTTTGGTAGAGGGAATAATGGAGGAAAGAAAGAAGCTGAGCATAAAGACCCCAAAACAAGCCGTGAAACAAGGATATCGTGGCTGTATGGCGAACACAAAATGCAACATACACAAACAACGCCACGGAGCTTGTAGGAAGCTGTTGTTCTGAAACCCAAATATGAAAATATTGGCAATGTAGTGTATTTGGCAATAATACAATTCTTTGTCTTATGAACGTCTGGATAATGTTAAACAATCTGTATTGTGAATTCATGATTTTTTTTGGTCCTTTTTGGAACCGTCATCAGTTATTTTGGAGAAGATAAAAATGGAAAAAGAACCTAACTTGCCATTTTATGTTGAGATGCAAACCTACAGGCAATTTGACCTGAAGGCAAGTAAATACATTATAAAATGGTACTATACAATACTTGCAGATGGGGAGTATTTGAACCAATAAAATAAACATTTTGTACTTTAAGGTGAAGCACTAAGTGAAAGTTAGCTTTATACTGCCATGTTTAAATATCTGAATTTATTATGACCATGCCAGTCTTGCCACTGTTCACTTTGTGAAAAAGTGTTTAAGATCAAATAATTGAAACACCGAAATTCTCGTGTTTTAACATTCAAATGTACCTGCTTTTTTGGGGATTAAGAAAGGATTATTTCATTTTATCTTGACATGATTAAAATGTAAATGTTTTTCTGTGTATCATTATGAAATGAAGTATTTAGGTTGAAAAGTTTTAGACTATAAATAGTTCCAATGGCATCAAAGAGTACAAATGGTAGCAATCTTATGCTTAATCAGTATTATGATAAGGAGGGGGCTGTGGAAACTTTCTCCCCTGTCATTGACTGCAATGACTTACACAAAAGCTAGCTGTTGTAAAATATGACTCAACCCTACCTGAGAGATGAGAATATCTCCTAGCTGTGTGATCTGGTAGTTGTGTGAGCTTCCTTCCTCCTGACTTTGGTGTTTGCGTACTTTGAGGCAGTCAAGGAAGTGCTGGTGGACCATGAGCAGGTCTTCCACCACAGGGAAGAGCCTCTCTAGCCTGGCCTCCTCTAACAGCGAAGACTTCTTCAACTGGTGCATGTAGACATGGAGAAGGATTTTTAAGGTGCGTACATGGTGCTTCTCCGTCTGGATCAACTCTAGAAAATTGATCAAGAGAGATGTCTTGATTAATACGTCGAGGTTAAGTGCCTGAAACGTACAGTCAAATGTGTGTGGGCGAAAGTGATTGTAAGCGCCTTGCGTAACAACGAAAGCAAACAAAGTTCTGAAAGTGAAAAAAAGTAGGCCACCAGGTTTAACCTTGAATTGTTATAATTACTGGTGTCATTATACTTATTATCATAGTTGAGATGTTAACCTTCAAAAAGGTCCTCCGAGTTAAAGACAGCATAAAGCAACATAATTATAGGCACTGTCATCTCAGATAAAACAGTGCAACTATGTTGCAACTATGTCGCTACAATCAGAAAACAAAGATTACTCCATTTGATTTCGGAAAATATTTTGGGGATTATCCATTTACAGACTTCGCTGGTTGAGCCTACCATAGATGACTTCCTGTCTCTTAACAGCCTCTTTTGTCAGGGCCCTCAGGTAGTTCTGGTCCACAGCCAAGCCCCACGACTCCGCCTCCAGGTTCTGGCGGTCGGACTCCAGCTCTCCTCGCAGCAGAGCATAATGGGAATCTGGATGAAACATGGACATTCACAAGGCTTGTGCTTTGTGGTCATGTGGTTATGTATCTCAGTGATTCATTAGTAGTCATGTACGGGTCATTTTTTTTAAAAGTCTTATTTTAGTGGCAAAAATATATTTAACATTTTTATTGTTTCATTCAAAAAAGGGGAAGGTTCAATTTAACAAAAACAAGCAATTGTAGCCACTTCTAACTGCAGGTTTTATGGCCATGCTTTACAAAAAGGCCACTGTCAAGTAACGCACCGATCTTTCTTTCTGTCCAACATATAGTTACTATTTTATAATGTGTAAAAACGTTGTCATTCTTATTTTGAAAGGTTCCCTGGAAAGATGCCCTTTGTTAAATCTCCAATCAAAAATATACACAGGAGGTATGAATTCTTAAAAATAACTGTTTGTGTCGTTTTGGGATACTGAATGAATATGCTTTTTGGTATAATGTCCAAGTCTGTGTTTTGTTGTGCCAAAAGTACAGGGAGCTTTCAGCAGCTTCTTATCCTGCTGGCAGAGACCCACTGACCTTCTAGGTTGATGGGCTCAGCCAAAGAGGAAGCCAGTGACACAGAGTCCTCAGGGATGAGCTTCAATCGGAGGCCTTCGACCTCATCCATCTGCACGGGACTGGATCTAGTTAGCAAGTGACGAGATAAAGCTCCATGGGTAAAAATTATGTCAGCACACAAAACTGCACTCATCTTGTTAGTTTTCATTTTTGTTGGAGCTTCTTGGTATGTTGACCATTACATGAGTCAGAATCAGGTTTTGTAACGCTTATCTCTATCAAGTTGATAAGGAACCCGGAAAAACATGCAAATGTTTATTTTGTAGTTAAAAGTCAGCAAAAAGGTACACAATGGAAATTAGTTCATGTTCACCAACCTGGGACTTGTGTTGTTGAAAGAGGAGGAACCAGGCTGAATTCTGTGTTTTTTAGGGGTAACGGTCATGCCTGGACTGAGGATGCAGGCGGGGAGGCTGGAGGAGAAATGCTCTCCCCAGAGCTGAGAGCTGAGAGAGAGAGAGAGAACACACAACAAACATCAGAAAACTGATATATTCTTCCCCCTGGTTATTTATGTAAAATCACAGTGAATTGTCAAATAAATAAGATGTGATCTACAATTATGCAACACATCAGACAAGACTAACTTTAGCTGTAAACTTTTTTGAATAATTACATTTTTGAAAAAAGTTTAATGTTTATATCACCACAATACAATAACAATGGACAGATAATTGGCCAGTGACACATTAAAAGCAATGAGCATTTCAAGGATTAAGAAGTTATTACTCAACAACAAATGCAAATTAACATAACTTCACAATCACTAATCTAGCATTGTAGAGAGGGAACTGGTTTGGCAAACTGTAACGACCCAGCTCACGTCAGACCAGCTTCAGGCAAAAATAAAATAACTAAATAGTGCTAGAGGAGAGAGAACACAGAACTGTACGACATGATTACAGTGACAGGTGCAGTTGTTGTTTGCACATACATATCAATACTTAATCATTCCTATGACCCTATTACATGACATGTATGTCAATGAGCTAAACATCTCTGCAGAACTGGGTGTAAAAATTGCCATAATAATAATGACTGTTACATGTTTTAAAATCCAGCTTTGAAGTTTCTTATTTCTGCTCTTGAATGACTTTAAATGGCAATCATCTCTACGTCTGTGACCAGGAATTACTCACTTTGTTCACATCTATACACTTCTGTTTATTACTTTGAGTGTTCCACAGTTTCCTTGTGACACTGGAGAACACAAAAAAGAGGAAGAAAATCCTGCAAATAAAATCAGAGAGAAAAATGCAGAAAAATAACTGACATTGAACAGTCTGATTGAATTTGGTGCCAACTGACAGAAAGCAGTGTGTGCTGGTTTTAGTACCGTGACCCTGCTGGCTATGTGGGGCGACTGTGGGTCAGTGGTTAGTAGGTCCGTCTTTCAATCAGGGGGTTGGTGATTCAATCCCCGCCCTAGTCGATGTGTCCTTGAGCAAGACACTTAACCCTGCGTTGCTCCCTGTACGTGTGTTAATGTAACATGATTGTAAGTCGCTTTGGATAAAAGCGTCAGCTAAATGACATGTAATGTAATGTAATGTAATGTATGTCTATATGCCCCTGGAGGGCCAATGAGACTGATCCAGTGTTTACTACAAAGGTCCACCTGATTCAATGGCAGCAGTAGCAAAGCTTGTGGCCAACCAGACAGAAGGAAGAAGACTCTATAACACGGGTGGTAATGTGGGTGCTAAAATAAATCATACTGGACAAATAAGAACAATGTAAAAAATACATCCACAATTGCTAAAAGATGTCCACTAATTTTCCATCTACAATAGAAACTGCTCTCCTATTGCATCGGAGCAGCAGTTGTTCAAAGTCAGACACACCTCAAACTTACACATTACTGTTTGACTAAAGGAGTTGTGACAGAAACGGACACAGGAGCTCTTTTACTCGCCTCCGTCTCAGTCCTGCAGAACAAGAGCAGAGGCAACAATATCACTGTGACACACACAGCTTAGAGAGGCTTATAGCAGTTCATATTCATGACGGCTTTATATGCTGCTACAGGTGGCCGTCTTTAAAAAAAAATAAAAAATAAACTTTATATTTGTTAATTTGATACGTGTGATATGGGCGGTGATTTAATGTAGATGCTATAGTCACATCAGTAGATTGATTGTCTAGGACTTCATATCTATCTTTTTTTGTTGAACCCCCATGACAAAATGAAGGAGAAAGTAGAGTCAATATGTGCAAATTTGTATTCAAATATTCAGCCAAAGTTCCTCGATTTCTCTTCACTAGAGAACAGATCCTTACAATTGTGATTTTCGATAAACTGCTTAAGTCATTTATCAAGCAACAACACAGTCAAGCGTTTAGGCCCAGTAGTACTTTGAGCTAAAGCTTATGTCAGCTTGCTAAAATTAGCACTAAACACAAAGTACAGCTGATGACCACATAAAATACCTGTGCAAAACCTCCTTTTATCATCTCAAAAACATCTCCAAACTCCGCCCCACTTTGATAATTCCCTCTTCACTGGGATCACTGGCAACAACATCCAGAAACTGGAATACATTCAAAACAGCGCTGCCAGGATCCTGATGAGAGTCCGTAAATATGAGGACATAACACCCGTTCTACACTCACTACACTGGTTCCCTGTCTCATTCCGGATTGACTACAAAGTCCTACTACTCACCCATAAATGGAAATGCACCTCCCCATCTACAAGAACTCATTACTGCCCAAACCTCAGATCCAGAAACATCTCTCTCCTCCGGGTCCCCAAGACCAAGCTCCGCACCATGGGCGACCCACAGTCTCCCTGACCACGTGAGGCCAAAACAGACACTGGACTCTTTTAAGACCGGCCTAAAAACCTTTTTATTCAGGAAGGTGGTTTTGACTTTGTGTCAAATCACTGCCGTTTCTATTATAGTTTGTTTTTAACTATCTACTGGCTCTGAGATTCTTTTGAATGAAAAGTGCATTACAAATAAAATGCATTATTATTATCATTATTAGTTTTTAAGGTATTTGGTCATAAACCATCTGACCAGACCAGACAGTGTATGGTCAAGGAACCCTGATGAATGACAGAACCAACGTTTCATCTAATAAGTTGAAATATATCAGTCTGGTGAAAATGGTGGAACGACCACCAGACGGGCAAACTGAAAGACCAACTTCACCATCCACAAAGCCATGCCGTAAATTTTAGAATATGCCAGACATTCCTGTCAGAGTTACAAGTGTGAGGATGTGTTTAATACTGCAATTTCACAGAATAAATAAACATATAATTATTTATTTGTAAATAAACACAAACATTTGTTGTTTGCAGCCCTCATCTAGCCTCGAATCTCAAAACTCTACCTGCTGATCAACCATTTCTTGTTGTGTCCTGAAAACAGTCATGGAGGAGAATCACAATGTCCCAGTTTCTATTACAATAATCTGCCAAAGAATCACATGATGTTTGTCATTACTAGTCTTTCCTGTTTCTATTTTAGTAATAGCAACAACTGTGCTTTGGACTTAACCGACCATATTAAAAGTATTTCCAAAATACATAATTTCTTACCATATGGCCCATTTAAGATCTACGAATGTCTTCAGCATACAAACTAACAAAAAAACTTTACAGCACCAGTTGCTGAAGCACTTTTTCCCCAAGGTACTTGGATTACATTACTTTCTTTAAGACTTGTTTTAAAGCCCTGTGGTGTGTTATTAGCCATATTGTGGTTGTATAATTATTCAGCCCCTTGTTGGTAATGACAACCACACCTAAAGTAATTCACCCACACTGAGTGGAAAGGAAACAGAGCAGCATGAAATACAGGTCATTCCCTGCAAGAGACAAAACAAGACCAGCAAGTCTGCCAAGTATCCTGCGGAGGACAGAGAGAAAGGAGGAAAAGTTTGTTGCGTTTGTAGAAAGTAATTTTACTTTGAAAGACATGGGCCCTAATCACTTCAACACCACAACACCGTGAAAACAAATAAGTGGCTGATGTTCTGCCTTGACAAGTAAAGTGAAACCAGGCAATTGATGATCAATATACCCATTAGTCCGAGGAGACCATAAAAACTGACCGATACACAGAAACCAGTGATCCGTGTTGCTCTTGTTCTTAATAAACCCTTTAGACTGAATTTGTTTAACGTCATCACAGAGGCAGAATTTTACAAAAACAGAGACGTAGTGAAATCTACCCTCAAAGACAACAGAGTCTTGCTTGTAATCCATGTTGCCTTCACATCCACCAGCCTTGACACAGTTGAATTATTAATTTCTGGATACGGTCTGTGTTTTTAATCTGTAAACGCACGCCATGCATTTCTGTCAGTGAAGGTGGTGAATCCTTCCCTTACCAAGATATACTTATGTGTGCATACAATGCTGCGTGAGACCCGGGTAATGCAGTACTTCCTTCCTGTGACTGTATTAGTCTGCCAATAAATGTTAATCTTTTTAATGATTGGTCAGCATCAGGGGCTTTAACCCTAAATATAAAATCCTGGCATTATCAGATTTGAGCTCTTTGACTATAATTCATGTTTGCTGTCCATTTTGTACGAGTATTTTCAAATGAACGCTATACAACGTTTGTTGGATTTTCCTTACAGTTTCGTGCAGCCATTGGTTAAGTTAATTTCCAATATGAACACCATTGATTGATGTATCTTGCATTAGAGCTGAATGGATTCATTCATGGATTCAGATTAATTTGAACAGCCTGCTTTGCAATTTTTCCTAACAATACTGTAATGTTTACATAAGGACTTGATGTTTACTGTGATGGATTACCAGACCCTGAAATGTTTGCTGTCCAGAAAATAAATGGAAACCAATGGCTGCAAGGAATAGTTTCAATACTCAAGTTTCTAAAATACAGAATGGTTTGCAGAATGGCTCGCTGAGCTCTGACGTATACGTGCATTTGAGTTAAATGGGCAAGAGGATGCAAACCCCCTGGTATTTATTGTGACTATAACATTTAGAGGTCATATCACGCTCTTGAAAATAGAATACACCACAATGGTGACAATAAAAAAAATGAATTCCTTGGTCAGCTGCTAAATACATTCTTTATAATTTTTTTCTAGTCATTAATGACTTCCTCTTCCTTCAACTGACACTTGATGGTTTTAAATCCTTGCGGTGCTTGAACGGCTTCTTTTCATACCATTCCGCGTTCAACATTATTTAATTTAAATTAACGTTACTCCAAATGGAAAATAGACGAGGCTTTTTAATAGTTTCCCTCAAAGCACATCGTGAAAACCACATCACGGTCTCATTTGGGTGAATTTGCCAAGCTGTTATAAAAATAAAAAACAGGTATCCCAACCAAATGAAGATGTGACGTCATAGCGACGCTACTTTGGCTATCGTTAATGCTGACATCGACATTAACGACAAATTACTCACTCGACTCAACTGTTCGAACTCAAAATTAAGACGTAGCTAGGTTTTTACGAGGTCGAGTGAGGTCACCGCTTTAGGAACACCAAGGTAGCGAACGTTAGCTAAAGTTAACCACCTGAGGCCAACATTATGAACACTAACGTCCCTACTGTTTAACGTGAGCCACCCGTTTATCAACTTGCTTGTCACGTCCGCCCTGTTAGTTCAACTGCTGACAATAACAATTAAACAACCCAACAAGTTTCCTCTTACCCGGTGTTGAAACCAAGCAGCAGCAGTGCGGAGGACTTTCTGTTTATTTCCAGGGCAAAGGCAGGATAGGAATTGAGGGGAATAAATGTCTTTCAACAAGTCACACTAAAAAGGAGAGGCAGTGAGGATGCCTCGGGAACAACAAGTGCACTCGTGAGAAGTAATGGAGGCGAGCGGGAGGAGGGTGTTTAAAAAGTAAACCTCCTTCTCTCGCTAAGCATTGTGGGATATCGTTTAGTTCAGCGCAACACATTTGGCAAATGCAGACAGGTGTCATGCTTCCAGTATGAACCTGCATGCATTGATATAAATTACTTTTTCTTAATGAATTTTCCTGTAAAAGAAAAAATCCATCCAAATCACACCAGCAGGGTGGAAACCAGTTGGTGTGAAAACTGAGATGCCTTTTTTATTTTGAATTATTAAATGGCTTTTCAGGGTAGGTAGGAACCCAGATGATATTTAAAACAGCTTTTACCGCTCTACCTTTGCATGCATGCTGTGATCCAGACATATTGAGAGGGAGTGCTCGAGTGCACCCCTTCTTATAAAAGGTTAGAGTTCCATTCCAGAATAGCAGAGTACCGCTAGTTATTGAGTGCAACAGGTATCAATATTGACAGCAGAGGAGAAAGTCACCCTGCTAAATGAACATCGGGATGAGACTATTGTGTCACTATTTACAGCATCTATAATAAACTTTCAATCAAAAAATTTGAAGCAAAAAAATAGTCCTTTTAATTGCCCAGAAAAGTGCATGCCTATGATTCTGGGTGACTCCACCTGATGGGGGAGATTGTCTGCTACAATTGAAAGCTCCTGAACGGCCACTGAGTGGACCATGTGTTGAGAAGGCATTGGTTATTCAGTTGGTCATATCAGGTACATACTTTGATTTAGGTTGCATTTAGTGATTTCCAGAACACACCCATCTATGAACACTTTGACCAGAAACCCAAAGGTCAAAAATATATTTTTAAATAAGTGCATTTTTTCATGTTCAGTGTTAGTCAGTTAAAGGGAAAGTTATATATATATATGTTTTAAACCACCCACATGCCCCTATGTACATTTAAAGAGTTATTGGTCTCTAATGTTAGAGATGGTGCAACACAATCCAGTCCTTAAATTCAGACTGCTGAAGCGTCATATTAACTTAAGATGAACAAACGGAATAAGGACTTTTGATTTTTGTCCCCCGTGACTTACATTCATGCATTACAGCGACCAATGACTTTCAAAGAACATTTGGCCTTTTGAGTGTTGTATTAAAACGTGAACCTATTATGTAATACCATATAAACAAGCTCCTATGTCTTTATGAGAAATACTGAGTGTCACAATTATTATACATAGTTTTCACTATAGTTACACTGCAAGTGTTAAAACAATTTAGCTTGAAAGCTCTTTTATTTTTTTCAGATTGTCATTAAAACATGTAAATATCCAATATTGTACAGAAACAAAACTTATGTCAAAAGGGAAAAGCTTGGCCTTGTATAGTATATACAGTATAATAATATCGTCGTCCCAGAGGATAGTTTCTAAACCAATGTTGTCCAGCAGGTGGCATCATTGCACTAAACCTACATTATAACCAATTACAGATGATACCCTCACATAGCATTTAATGCAATTTGATAAATGCTTTTGATTAATGTCTGACAGATATGATAAGTCACTGCTATCAGCATATATGTTGGCAGACATACACATAAACATTTTATAGGTGGCATTTTGATTTATAGACACTTATTTTTCTTAGATAGTTTTATTTGAGTTCTTAATCATATTAAGTTATTTTGAATTTAATGTCACTCATCATCTGTAAAATATCAGTCGTGAAAAGGTGCATTTCCTTTCCTCTGTATATACCTTTATCAAAACTATAAAATAACCAAATTGTAGGCATCATTGCCAAAAGTATTAATTGAGTGTAACGTTGAGTGTTTTTTTGAAAAATTCATAAATGCCGAAGGATTTGTCTTTTATCCACAAACATCAGTATCTGTATTAGCCTAAAAAAACAAAACTCAACCAGGCTTTAGTTTGTATGTAAATTGAGTTTTGAGTGTGTGTGCATCATATTTTCTGGCTCAGTTGGAAACCTCTTCATACTCTACTGATAGATAAAAGCACAACTTACCTTCACAAACACGCACAACAATCTCAACTTGAAAAACACAGGTATTGAGAGAATGGAAAATAACAAAAGCACAGCGGGAGCCTCTTCATGAATGCACATTGCTGCATTATTTACAGCCTTTTTTATTTGATCTTGATATGATGGGCAGACATCTTAAGCTGAAGACGCCAAATTCTCCTTCTACCGGGCATCGCGTAGCAAAAAAGACCAAGTGCTGTTGGTTGATCATGAGTCCAAAAAAAGCTAATTAGTATGATTTTCTGGATTAGAAAAAATAAACATAAGAGACTAACATGTAAAAACATTTTCTATGACTGTAAATACCTCAAGAATGATAACATATCAACTATGTACAAAAACATCAACAATATATTTATTTATTTATATATATATATATATATATATATATTATATATAAATATTTATATATATATATATTCATATATATATATTATATATATATATATCTTTTTAATCTTCTATACCCACTAAAATATACCAAAGAAGCAGCTATTGGTCAATCTGAGGAGTTCATTCACCAACATGTTTTTGAAAACAGTTTAAATATCCTTCAGCTGAAAACTCAACAAAAAGAAAAAGAAAAGAAAAAAAGGGAAAAGAAAAGAAAGAAAGACACGGAAATAAATTAAAACAAATATAACCCAACACAAGTTCTGTGTTTATCCTGTGTGCCATTTTGGAATACTGCAGAGTGTGAGGAGGTAAGCCACTTCAATCAGCTTCTCCAGTGGATAAGAGTTTGTTCAAGGATGGACCATCTTTGACCATCCAACATTTTCCAAAGTCTACCATTTTCAGCTCGTCATCCGCTTGTGTGTAGATTCCGACACAGTTCCATGACAATTAAAGTAGACCACAAACATAATAGAAGGGCACTTTTTTTTCAAAATTTAGCAACTCGGGGATGAAGCCTCTTGTTGAATTAGGGGAGAAGGACAAAGTCTGGACACGGGGAGGGAGAGTGGGTTTAGCAGCCTTCTTGTTTGTCAAGAGTTTGTTTCACAGTTGAATCCATTTATCCACCCAGTCTCGCACAAACCTGGCAATATATACACAGTATATAAACTACAATCATGAACAAGAGAGACGTGGGAGGTTTTGTCCTTAAATACAAAAAGTGTGTCCATGTGTGGACTTGCTGTAGTGTGTGTTTGTGGCATCTGAGGAGAACAATACGTCCTGAGATATGCACTGAGGGGCTCCTGTAGAGAGAGTGCTAAAAGTGTGATCTATATAAAATGACAACAAAAAACAAAAATATATTCAAATCTATAGCAATGACATGTTTGTGCGGGATGTGTGCAGTATGTTAGGAGGGGCTGGACCGCGGTAGGGCCAGTATTCGTCCGTTGGTCTTTCCCCCGTTCATGTGAGTGAACGGGATGTGGTGCTCCTCGTAACTGCCCCTCAGGCCCATAGACGAGGCCTCGTCCCTGTCTGAACACTGTTCCCTCTGGGAGTAGGATGACGGGTCCAGCGGGATGCTCTCCATGTTTTCCATGTCCAGGTCAAAGTCTTCGGTCTCGGGCGGCTTGTTGTCCTCACTGTAGAAGAAGGAGACCTCCCGGAAGCAAGGATGCAGGTCCTCGCGGAGCATCTCGATGATCTCCTGGAATGCGGGACGCATCTTGGGGTTGTACTGCCAACACATCTGCGTCAGATTATGTCTGGGAGAGGACACAGGGAGAGCGAGATCACAGTTAGAGGATGAATTTTAGTTTGATTATCAGAGTTATTGGTTCCTTTCATAACATACTTATTCTTGTTAACGTTGTTGTCTTGTTTTAAACTACACAAATATCCACTCAGCTGAGTGCCACAGACGGGACTGACTCACATTATTGGTTTTCATGTTGTTTTTTTATAAGAAAAATGCATAACATCATCCGCCTCATCCTTTGGCATACTTAATATTTACCTATTATACCATCTATCTCTAAATAATCAGAAATAAATGTATTATAAATACTATCAATCTTTGTTGTCACGTTGTTTCTTTATTTTGTGATTTTACTGTTGTCACTAGAGTTTATGTCTATATGCGTCAGGTTTCTTCTTTTTTTCCTGTCTGTTGTACAGAATATGAAACTATTATTTTCATTATTGATTAAACTGTTTAGCAAAAAGAAATGCCAGAAAACTGAGCAAACTGTCCTATGTATTTATCCAGAATATAAGATAAGGTCTTCATTTGTCTTTAATCTTTAATCTATATCTAAACAGATATTCAGTTTGAGAATATGTAATATAAATGATATGTGATAAAAAGAGAGAGAAGCAACACATCCTCAACCATTTTTTAAGCTTGAACCACAGAATCTTTGGGGGATTTTTTTACTTGAAAAAGAATTAACTAAATAAAGTATCTAAAAAGTTGCAGATTAGTTTCCTATTGATAAATGATATAACAAATACAGCTTTATTACAGCTGGAAGTTTGTGATTTTAAGCAATAACAACTAACTCACTTGTATCAAGTAGCCTGAAATAATGTAATTATTACAATACAACTTTTTCTCCCTATCCCACCTCAGCCCTACTCTTGCACTCACATTCTGTCGGCGCAGTTGTCTGGCCGGTCCAGGTAGCCCCCGTCCATGACGAACTTGAGCACCTGCTCATTGGACAGGCCCTGGTACGGCTGCTCGGCCAGCGTGCTGACTTCCCACAGCACAACCCCAAATGACCTAGCAAACAAGTGGACGAGAGACAACAACAGAGACACGGGGAAATGAGGACACGCCAATGAGACACCTGGCAGAGTAAATGTGTCTGTAAACACTTGATGCAGTGAGCAGGTACACAGAGGGCAGAGACCGTGGCTGCAATGCTGGTAAACAACACTGGATAAAAACAGGTAAACCCCACACTCATGTTCTTAATTCTTGTGTTTAGCAATTTTTATTCTGGTCTATGGGGAAAAATCGAATAATGAACTAGACAGGAAATTAATTATCTTGGAAAATAAGTATGTCGTTTGTTGACAAAAGAAAATTAAAAAGGGTAATGCAATTATGTAAAATATATTTTTTATTAGTAAGTAGGAAAAAAAAGTATTTTATAAAGAGTAAAGTACTACTGGTGGACCTGTAGTATCTTTTATGAATGTCCTCCGCAAATCCTGATTTCTGAACATTTAATTCTCCTGTTTCAGACACAGCTTGACACCAGCAGTCACTCAACAACATGTTATGCCATATAGAGCATCTACGTCTACGCAAAATAAATAAATCAGAGGTGTCACTGACCAGCAGTCTGAATGTGCAGTGAAGACTCCGTCCTTCAGGGACTCGGGTGCCATCCACCTGACGGGCAGCAGGCCCTTCCCTCCCTTCCTGTAGTAGTCGGTCTCGTAAATGTCTCTGGTCATACCGAAGTCTGGGAGGAAAAGATTTTAATTAGTTGCGGTCAAACCTACACAGATGATTAACTAGCTCGACGTGCCTCGCCTTGCAAGCATTCTCAATTAGTGATGCCGGAATTGATTATGGCCGTCCACAAATTTCTTCTCAAAAAAATCACAAGCCTTTTTTACGGTTTGCTCTCGACAGGACAAGAAGACAGTTTACAAACTACAGTAACAGTAATAAATCAACGTCTATCTTCAAATTGGGTCACGTGTGTGGGTTAAAACAAATTTCAAATTCAATCCGCGGCCATAGTGATGCCAGCAGCAGCATGCATTGTTGTCTGTGTGTGGGGCAACTGTGGGTCAGTGGTTAATAGGTCCGTCTTTCAATCAGAGGATCGGCGCGTTCAATCCCCGCCTCCGCAAGCCCTAGTCGATGTGTACTTGAGCAAGACACCTAACCCTGAATCGTCAGCTAAATTAAATGTAATGTAATGCCGTTGTTGTTAAAAAAACTCTTTTGTGCCCATTGTGCTAAAACTTACCTCCTATTTTGACGGTAAGATCGGTAGCTACCATGCAGTTTCTGGCTGCCAGGTCTCTGTGGACAAACTTCTTGGCGTTAAGGTAAGCCATGCCGTCTGCAATCTCAGCGGCCATTTGGATTATCTCCTTCAGAGTGGGAGGTGGACGCCCGGGGTTGTTCTGGGGGACACAAGACAGATACAAAATTAATTAAAGAAAACACAGAGTTTGATAGTTAAAAAATATTAATTCTAAGACAGCAAAAAAATAAATAATCAGGCATTTTATCGTCAATTTTTAAAACTTGTTTTATCACACTTGACTGGAGCCTGCTCTTCATGTCCACACGCGACTGTATGAGGTTTTCAGTCGATTTAAGTGCTGACTGCTAAAGTTCTCTGTCAATATACAAGAGCTCAGTCCTCCTCCTACTCCTCGTCTAATCCAAGTGCCATCTGTACATTTACACACTTAGATGGAACATCAACCTACATACAAGTTATCTGTACACATATCAAAAGTAATCTCAAAGTGGAATTTACTATTGTCCAATGGTGATTTAAAAGGTGCAGCAGTTTCAGTTATTGTGATAGCGCCACACAAATAGATCCATATTAAGACACACAGTTCCTCATCTATCTAAATTACATTTTGTACATGTGATTTAAAATGTCTGGGAGGAAAACAAAGGATGGAGTGAAATGTGCCATCTACTTTTTTGTTTTAACTTAATTATAATCAAGCGTTTTTTCATGGCGAGTAAGTTAAGTCAAGTGTATTTATAGAGCACCTTCCAAGATCAGACGTCAAAGTATTTTATCTATATAGAAAACAGAAGTGAAAAGTAGAACGGTGACAGAAGATAAGAGACTTCTGCATGTTTACTGTTGCAAGTTCACCGAACTTAAAAACAAATATGAGCGTCATTCAGATTGTGTTTGTGATTCAGAGGCGAGCGCTGTTCTTGTGTACCTCAGCGTCAGGTCGCAGAGAGCGCAGGAAGCTCTTCAGGTCTCCGTGGGTCATCAGCTCCATCACAACCAGGGTGGGCTGGCCTTTAGACACAACACCCAGCAGACGCACCTGGGAGACAAAGTTTCATTTTAAAGTGGTCTGGTTGGATTACATTATGCATTATCTGACGGCGAAATGAGGCTGCTGTCCCTCCTAATGTAGGACAGTTACGGTATTTGCACATGATGGGACATTTAGTCTTCATTCTAGATCGGTACTGTGTATTACTGACAGCTAAAGCATCCCTACTCAGCATTTTTTAGTCAGTGAACAAAACAAAATCACAATGATTATGTACAAGGAGTTTCAGAAGATGTCTCTACTTACCACATGGTGGCAGCTGAAGGCCTTCATGACCGAGGCCTCGTTCAGGAACTCAATTCTCTCTCTCAGGCTGGCCGACTCGTTCACAGTCTTCACCGCTACGTGTGAATCCCCCTCGCCCTTGATGATGCCCTTGGCGATGCCCTCGTAGACCATGCCGAAAGAACCCTGACCCAGTTCCCTCAAAATGTTGATCTTGTCTCTGGCCACCTCCCACTCGTCCTCCTCATACACTGCAGGCACATTTTACAGAAACATTACACATGCGGCTTATAAGGAAAAAGAACTGAGCTCACTTGCACATAAGAAAGCCGGGTAGTTTGGATAATGTTCTGCAGCTTGAAGAGATTTTGGGCTTTTTTTATTTTGTTTGTTTTTTTACTGAGGAAGCACAGAGAAAATGTTTATTTGTATAAATCCAATCAGACTTTGTCATGTGCACATAATATGAGATATGACAATAATAGGATAAAACAGGATATCTTTCTTCATTCACAAAGATTCAGAAAAAAGATCACTGCTGGAGTCTGGGAATAACCAGATTCTTCAGTGGGAAGAAATGTGTGTTTGAATATAAGTGGGTAAAAAAGTTGTGTTCATTTACAAACAGGCTGAGGTCTAATTCATTCAAGGGAAACTTTGCAGATTCTCAATCGCCTCTGTGTCACTGCAGCACGAGTAATACAGGCAGATGAACACCTGCCGGATGGCACAAAATGACCAGTGTTTTTTTGCTGGTTGACAAGTGGGGAGTTTGGTCGCTGGAGGGTGTGTGTGTGTGTGTGTGTGTGTGTGTGTGTGTGTGTGTGTGTGTGTGTGTGTGTGTGTGTGTGTGTGTGAGACCAACAGTCTAATAACTCTGTGGCTCGGTAAGTAAGCCCACCCACTTTGTAGTGGTCCAATCAAATGCAAAGGAAATCCTTTTTGCAACTGTATTCCATTTCACTGTGAAAGAAGTTAAAGACGCTCCAACTATTTTTACTGGAACTTTAAGTTAAAAGAAAATATATATATAAATATTATTGATTAAATGAGTTAAACTGTTTGCTTACCATCATTAGCACTGAGATACTCTGGGTTAGAAGAGGCATAGATGGGACCACTAGGCCCTTGAGTTTGACTATAGGGAAAAGGAGAAATGTATTTAGTTGTAACACTGACAAAATATAACATGATTAAGGAACATTGGTTCCAGTATTGAACAAGATGTGATAATTGCATACTTCTTCTTGAACATGAAGAATCCTGCACCAGCCACAAACAGCAGCAAGACAAAGCAGATGACAGGCCCGACGACGATCTTCAGGACGTAGAGAGGATCGCCTGTTCAACACATCCGGCCAGACCGTGAGTCACATTTCACACATTAAACTGGAGTAAGGATCAACATGTAAAGATAATCTGCTTCAAATACAACTGGTAGCATCTTTTGATCTTGTGATAATGTGGTTGGATTATAAATGTTTTGACAGCAGCTAATCCCAATTTTGAAAAGAAGACATCAGCAATTATGTGGATAAATAAAAGCATATTTGCAACAAATGTATAATCCTGCCACTGTTCAAGGCTAAACTGGTACAAAAATACATTTATTCAATCCTAAATCAAAAATATTTAACAAGTAGTAGTAGCAGTAGTAGTAGTTTTATATGTTATTATTATTTATTGGGGACTAATATATTGCAACTTGATTATATATGATCTATTATTTAGATAATCTTATTAGTTATAACTGGTTATATTTTGTATTTTATTACTTTTTATTCAAACAGAATTGTACGTCTCACACTCACAGCTTGTGAAGTATGTATGGTCTATGTGTATTGTGACATTGTTGGGAGGTAAATTGTGATGCAGTTGTGTCCAAATTCTCAGCAGGTTTTGAGTATGTATGAACTCTTCCAGGTCAATTTTTGTGTGAGTGGAAACTAATCTAGCTAATTTGCATTGTACAAAGGAAATGGAGGAGCTGCTAAGAACTGGATTTATCTTAATAAATGATAAGTGGTTGTGAAACAGCTCTTAATAACTCAATCTTTAGGTGTGTTAGGGAAAAAACGCAAAGCAGAGTTTTCACACTGATTACATACAAAGTCAATACTATGACGCGAATAGACAAAATGTCTAAAAATTCCCGCTATCGGATGTCTATGGTTAGCACTTACGTTCCCCTCTTACATATTTCTGTGAGTAATGTTATGTGAACATCTGCTTTGTGTTTGGTCTGAACAGACCTTTAGGAAAAACATTTTGATGTCTCTTTGTGAAGTTTAATTGGCTTAAGTGGCTTTCCGAAGTTGCAGTTTGATTGACGTCTGACGTGACAGGAACGGTTTCATTCCCTGTTTGTATAAAATGGTGGTGTGTTGGTATTTTTGTGTACGACTTAATAAACTATCATTAGTATGTGGGACAGCTCAAGTCTTAGTTTGCCTTCATGGCAGATGGAGACTTACTTGCGTCCTGGACGTAGAAGTATGTGGGCTCGGTCCAGGATCCATTCCCGGCCAGCGAGGTGGCCCGGATCCTCACTGTATAGTTTCCAGGATGCATCACTTTCAGTTTGCAGCCACGGGCCACTTTATACGTGTTCCTCGACACGCAGTAGTGAAGCTCCTGCAGAAGAACAATGCTGAGGTTCAAGCAGTGGACAATAAACAGGAAACGGCTGCTTCATCATTGCAAAGTTTAAAATACCTTTTTGAATCATTGTATTGGATGTAGTTTCATGTTTTTTATTTAATATTTACACTGATGTCTTTTAGCGTTTCCACAGTAAATAACAGGTTACAGCATCAGTTTGGTAGAAGTGTTTCCATAGCAACTAAAACATGGTGCAACGCTAAAATGACTTCTCTATTTAGTTTATCAACCATAAACATTAGTGAGACCACAAGACTAAATTTCAAAATGCAAGTCAACTAATAGGTATTGCCGCTCTGATTTGTTTGTGTTGCATGAGTAGTTTCAAAATGGATAAATTTAATCTGATTTGCAGTTACATTGTCTTTCATTGGTACCTTGAGATATTGTGTTTAATGAGAAATATAGGAAGTGCTTTCTGAGTTATGTGAACTCAAATCACTACAAAGACGAAATAAATAAAGGCATGACAGGTGTGTTTGTGTGTGTTTATTCACCTCCGTGTCTCCCAGTCTCTTGTAGTTGACCTCATACAGGATGATCATACCATTAGGGGACACCGGTTCTTGCCATGTGATGTGCACTAAATGTTCTGTCACCTCGTAACTGATGAGACCGCTGACGTCATCAGCTTTGTCTGTGGAGAACAAATGGTTTCATGAATTGTATTTCTATTAGAACTCAGGTTCTTTTGGAGTAAATAGAAGATGAGAAGTTGGGCCGTCTATTTGCCTTAATGGTCTCTCTCTCTTTATTTCGCTCTCTCTGAGCTTCCTGTCTGTCTTTAATCTGTCCTCTGGCAAACTAATGCAAACATGGCAGGCATTATTAACAAAAGTCCAATGATTGTAATCAAACATCATTATTGTTTCACTACTTCCATAATTAGACACTATTCTTGTTAAAACAGGATGTTTGGGTGGAACACAGACATATAGTTATGAAGACAATGAGGGATGAACTTTATGTTTAAACCAGTTAAAGGGAGCACTACTGCGTATATGAAAACAAAGTTGTGTAAAGTCCTTTGTGGCACCAGAGGGAGCTGTGTGAAATCTGATACAGACTTGAAACAGGGGGCTGAAGACCGCAAGTGAGAAGAAATAGATCTGGAGGTGTTGAGTGAGAAAGAAGTGAGTTTACCAGACCTCTGTGGCCCACTTCTCAACTCTTGACGATTGTTAAAACATTGTGATGTCTTTATTGGGTAGACTTTTTGGTTTTGCTCAAGTGCCCAACTACACTGGGATTTTCAACAAAAGATTTGAGGAATTGTGACCCACAGTATAAAACCATCTCACCAATGAACAAAATAAACAAATTGTGTGTTGCCAAACAAACAGATCGGACTCTAAGATTACCACCAAGTTTTTTTATTCCTTTACCATGATTGTAGGAGCTACAGCAGATCAATCACCATCTCTTCCATGCTGAAGCAGCTCGGACCCTCTTGATGGAGGTGTGATTTTATTACTCAGACCTACATTCGCCGCTTCCTTTGAAACAGTGACGGAGAGCTGTGCCTCCTTACCTTCAGGCATTGTGCGGGCGCTGACATATGCGGCCATGCTGCAGCGGGCCGGGTCGGTCGGGTGGTTGCAGGCATGGACCTCAATCTGGTAGCTGGTGAAGTGGCGCAGGCTCGAGATGACAGTGGACTCCTTGGCATGGACGTATACCACGATCTTTGTGCTTTCAAAGGTTTCCTCGTCCTCTGGGACGCCTGTGCCCTGGGGCGGGCTGGGGGCGGTGGTGAGGAAGGGGTGTGTCCAGTTGGCAATGCCCATCACAGAACGCCGCTGTCTCGTGCGTCTAATAATGGCAAGGCAAATTTTAAGTTACTTACATGATGCACAAAACATACAAATTTGAAAAACGGTTCCAGACATTTAGATGATAGAGAAGATGTAACAGGAATTGAAACGATGAAATCCCAGAATTGCAGGGAGCAGGAGTTGGAGCTAGTTAGACATTTTGCTACACATTATACCTTTAATTCATCAAAAGACAACTCTGTTGTCAGTCGTCTTACTTGATCTCAAAGACTTCATTGTGGAGGTAATCCTCGAAGGTTTTGCGGTACTCTGAGTCCTCTTTCTCCTTCTTGAGCTCCTTGTCGGTTTTGGGGCAGCCGCAGCATCGTGTCCCTTGGCCCTGCTCCTCCGTCTGGTTCCACTTCTGCTCCTCGTCACTGTCCACCTGAGTGGGCACTCGCGACGGCAACTTCATTCCTGGTGAAATAAAAACATTAAGTCAGAATTGGTGCAATAAACACAGACAAATAACTCAAGTGTTATGCACAAATATCCATGTACACAGACTCCTCCCACACACATACACGCGTGAACAGCACGACTGTCATTGTCACCTCCAGGTCCTCACCCTCTCTGGCTGAGATAAATTACCAGTGACACAGCTTTCCCGCAGACTCCCATCTCTCCGGCTGTGTGGGAGTTGTAGGAGATCAAAAGAGGAAAGGTTGGGCTCGGTTGTGGCACTGATGGCATCCACGTTAAATGAGGCTGTGACAAGAATAACTCAACCAAGAAATATGTCTGAACTTTGCCTGAACCCGAGCCGGAGTGAGAGGAAAATCCTGATTGTCCCAATGCCAGGTTTCATGTAGTTTAAGCTACATAATCCTCACCTTAACCACACTTGATTTTCTTGCTCAGTGGGTCAGAGTAGTACTCGGTTCAATTCAAAGGGGGCGCTATGCTGCACATGTGCTGACAAACTTTGCATAATGCAACTTAGATATATTGCTGTTGTCATTTGGTCATTCTTTAACTCCAAGGCCCGGTTCCTCATACGTGGTTCAACTAAGTCAATCAAATGTCCTATTAAATTAACCCGATGATTGAAATCAGGCTATCTCGGTTTCTCAAAGGCTGATCCGTGCTCAAACAATCTTGTTAATTCGAACAAGACTTCAGTTCTCAGGATAATTGCGCATGCCCGTCCTACTTCAAGAAGGGGGAAGTGTTGATCACCAAAACCATGATTTTCTACAGTACAAAGCCAAATAAACTCAAAGGAAGAGCAGGAGATGATCATGAACACATATGAGGAATTCCAGGCGATAATCATGGCAAAATCTAACTGCGAGGGCTAGACAAGAAGCATGGCAACATATCGCAGACAATTGCATGCGTAATGCTGCATTCACACGAATACTCACAACGCTTTACTCGTGTGAGTTTACTCGCCCGACTATTTGTGGTTTATTTGCTTCATTCGTGCTGGAGAGGACCACTATTTCTGCTTTATACTTGTTGTGGAAATACCACAAACGTCGGAACATCAAACGCCCTTGTGTTTGGGTTCTTAACATTAATATCATATATATTTATACATAAACATCACCCGTAGGCTCACACAGTCCGGGGAATTTCACCGACTACGTCTGGATGAAAATTTGCTTTCTTCGCATCCATTCGCATTTGTGCATTGACTTTGTATGAAATCTACTTCCGCAAAAAATTTGCAACGCTTTTGGTCTGAACGCAGCTTAAGTGTTGGGAAAATGTATCGGCTAATTTTAAATGCCTCATCACCCCAATCAATCCGATTATATTTCTTTAAATGGTGCTGGCAGTCGGCTTAATGGAATGCATCATCCAATGAGATCTCGCTAGCGAAAATAATTCTCTCAACTCTTTCAGAATAAAAACAAGCCCAAAGAGTATCTAATTGATAATAATTAATAGATACTTATGAGGATATATGTACTGTATGTGCTTATGTATCATGTACTATATATGTGTATGTACTGTGGCATCACAAGGGGACAGGTAGTGGAGGGGCGCTACAGAGTGGCCACCAGTGCAAAAACTACATCTCCCAGCCTGCCTCACCGCTCACCCAGCTGCAGCTGCTTAAGGCACCTGATTGAGGCAGGGCTGGGAGACTTAAGGGAGAGCACCTGGGAAGGAGAAAGGAGAGCGGAAGGTGAACCCACGAGCACCTGGAAGAGGACAACAAGGGAGAGGACCTCGTAGCTTGGATTCACCAGGATTGAGTTTTTGTTTGGTTAATTAACCACTTTCTCCTCCGGGATGTTTTGTGTTATCTAACTGGACCTTTTTTTGATACTTTGTTGTTTTTGGATGTTACCTTGCTGGTGGGATGGGAAATAAACCTGGACTTTTTGTTAAATACCCTCGGACGTGCCTGTGTTCATCTCTCTCTTTGCACCGCCCCAGGCTAGCCTGTCCTAGCGACAGCCCGTGACACTACAGTACACACACACGTGTGTGTAGATGACCATATATAATTAGTTTGAATATGTGTGTGGGCTGATCAGTATGTATGTATCTATTATTCAAAATCAAATTTCAATCAATTGAAACAGTGAAAATAAATTGTGTGATTCTCTCTATTCTTCCCATGAGTCCACCTTAATAATTTTCTTCAATAATGATACGATATGGTGTACTAATACCACTGTCATATAATTATGAGTGAAACTTTCAACCCCCATGTAGTTGCAAACCAACCATCAAGAGGTAAGAACTAAGCAAAAACACATTATTCAGAATGTTGAGTCAATACAATATGTGCCATGGTAATGTATTGAACAGCTCGTCAGTGTCATGACCTTCCCATGTTAGCAAACAAAAAGAGGGCTGATATGGTCAAGAAGGGGGGAGGACCTAAGATTCCAGATGTTACTCCTGCCGAGGAGCTGGCACTCCAGCACAATGATAAGCTCCATAATGAATAGTGATAGGAATGCATTTGAATTAAATGGTGAAATATTGAATAACTCAATTACCTGCAATTCCATAAAAGCCCCATTTGATTGCATTTACTCAGACATGACATGGCCAGGGAATGTAATGAGCACATCCATAAGTTTCTTAAGCGCCAAATAAACTTTACGAAAAGCACGGCATGTAGCGGCTTTCCCGATGTTCTGTACAACAATGTACCACAAGGCTCTGCATACAGTCTGTGAGACAGTCAATGCCCGTGTGCGGCATGTGGTGTTCAATGTACGGCTCGAGAAGGTCTTTAATAAATGCTTCCTTGTGGGCAGAATCGATAGCGCTCGTACAGGAAGTCATCATCACGTAATAACGGATCTTGGTGATCTCAACGGATCTTAGAACTCTCTCCCTATGAAACGCTAATCTAACTAATATCACTCCTTCATCAATGGGATCTCTGAAAAGGGAGCTGCCATTTTTTACAGGGACGTGGCCAGCTTATCCAGCTAACTTAAGTTAGCCTGCGCTGGAGCAGGTTCAAGTTTTTGGATGTGTTGCTGTGGTGATTTTGCCAAACTAGCTTTGTGGAACCGAAAAGCCTGACTTATCCTGAAAATTATCCGGCTAACTCAGTTAGCCAGGTACGAGGAACGGGGCTCAGTTCTGATGATTTTAATGTTTGTTTTAAGAGTTATATTTCTCAAACTCAACTGCAATAAATCTGAAATACTCATCAACGACCCTAACTCCCTCACCCGCTCAGCCCAGACCTTCTCATGCCTCCAGCCCTCCCGGTCCTCTACCACCACTGAAATTCTCATCCCTCATAACCTCCATACTTGACTACTGCAACAGCATCCTCTTTGGCTCTCCCAATAAAATCCTTAATAAACTTCAGTATGTTCAGAACTCTGCCGCTCGACTGCTCACCTCCACCCGCCGCTATGAACACATCAGCCCGGTTCTGCGCAACCTTCACTGGCTCCGGGTCAAATTCAGAATAGACTTTAAAGATATTACTCACCACCTAGAAAGCCCTATACAACATGGCCCCTCCCTACCTTTCAGACCTCCTCCCCCTCCAAGCCCCAACCCGTTGCTTCAGGTCCGCCGGTGCAAACACTCTGAAGACCATCAGGACCAAGCGCCGGACCTGGGGTGACAGGGCCTTCTCAGCTGCTGCACCCCCCCCTCTGGAACACCCTACCCTCCACTACATGACTCATTCCACATAGCTTCTCCAGTTTAATTTTTTTAAATTTGAATTTCATTTGTTTTTGTTTGCTCCTTGTCTTTCTATTTAGTTTTATGCCTTATGTAAAGCGTCTTTGAGTGTCTAGAAAAGCGCTATATAAAAAAAGTATTATTATTATTATTATAACCAACATTATATGTCAGACCTAATAACATTTTATGAAGTAAGCTAAACATGTATCAAAATAATGACGTTGAACTTGTTAGTTTTGGGTTTGGTTATATATATATATATATATATATATATATATATATATATTCTTATATAGGATTGTTATGGTGTGGTCGTTTTTCAGCTTGTCTGCTTTTGTATATAATGTGGGTCGATATATATTTTTTTGGAAAATCAATAATAAAATCTTGACGTGAATTACCCACCATGGAGAATCAGAAGAAGTAAAGAGCTTTCCTTGAGAAGAGAGGAGCTCTTCTACCAATGTAAAAATGGCAAAAGATATTCTCTCTCTCCCTCGCTCTCAGACAGTCAGACACATCAAACCCCAAACACAGAAGCAGACACAACAACAGGACAACCACAAACGATATGGCTCACCCTTCTGACAGTAGTCAAACTTGTAGAGCTCGCTGGCTTCCGGCTGGCGCTGGCAGAAGACCAGGTAGTGAGTGATGTTGCCGTTGGGGTCATTGGGAGGTTTCCACTTGAGGATGATCTGGGAGGACGAGTTGGACGAGGAAATGGGGTCCAGCGGGACAGACGGTTCTGTGGAGAAATCACAGAAATACAGAGGTTTGATGAGTAAACAAGCCTTTATATGCCCCTGAACAGCAGCTAGTTGTTTAAGAGTGACAACAAAAACATAAAAACCCATTGTATAAATACAAGATGTGTGAGAAATGGGGTCCACACAATAAAGCTATTGAAAAGTACTTTTCATAATGAATACAAATATATACTATTTAACTTTATATATACTTGTATTCATGTCACATAAAGCCACTCTGGTGTTAAATGTCAGCAAAGGCATTTAAATTACCTGGTCATGAACTGATTGACTGGTCATGGGTCTAAACTGCAGCCGGAAAATGTTGACAAGCAGATTGTTTTTGTCATAAAATGCCCCAACCATTTTGTTAAAGAATACTGCCAGCATATCAAACCATGAGCTGATTTTAGAGCAAAGCAATTCAGAATATTATGTATTAATATACATAGGTGATTTGACTAATCATGATACTGCACTTTAGTGACTCTCTGTTCTCTCATCCCTAAAAAGGATTCTCATTATTATTTCTCTAAAGAAAATCAGTCTTGAAGACATTCAGTAAAAAGAACAAGGCCGTGAGAATTCACGGTACATTGTTGTCACAGTTAGCTAATTTCTTGAAATGAATCATTGGGACTTATCAAATATAGCAGAGGGGAAGTTCTGTTTCAATCTGATTTGCATTTCATGTCACAGTATAACTATTGGAACACTTCTTGGCAGTGTGTTGGTGCTGTGAACAGCTGCTGCCTGCTCTGGGTATACGCAGTTTGGTTTTTTACTGTATTTTGCTCTTATACATCTGGGTGATTAAAATGAGTGTTGAATGTCTATACTTTTCAAGTTAATGAGGACAAAATTAACAAAACTTTAGGTAGCATAGGAGATAACCATGTTTTGTTTGTGGTTATTTGTACATTTTGGAGATATCTTTAAGTTTTTTCTCTTTGTTTTTTTTCTCTTTATTGGTGCATTTCTTTATTTCAATGTAATTGTGGTTTTCCAATGTGTAGTTATATTATATATTATATTATATATAAGTTATTCTTTAAGTGTTAAGCTGTGGTTTGCATGTTTAGTTTCAGTTCTAGTTTTCAGTATTTTGGCAGGTGTGGTATTTGAACCATTTTAAAGAAAATGGATTAATTGTTTTACATAAAGTAGTGTAACTATAAATAGTAAAGCTACATTCATACTCGGGCTTTGAAAATAACTAGATATTTGACCGATATCTTTCTATTCTTAATTCAATTCTACTTAGTGAACACAGATTAGCAGCACTAAAGCAGAAGGCATAATAACACGATTTGGTGTGTGATTCTCAGGGAATCTGGCATCAAGTACTTGTTGTTGGTGAGAATTACATGTAGAAGTTACATAATCGTTGTTGGAGAGACATATTGTTCTTGTTGTCCTATTATACATCTAAATGTGTTTTCTAATCTTTTTAATCTTTGCATCAAATGTGTGCAGCTGAAAACATGTGTTGTTCCACACAGAGTACAAAAAGAGGTCATCAGCTGCATGTAGCAGCTTAGCGTCTGTAGCGTCTTATGACGGGGCAACACACTGGTCCGACTGCATTGTCAGAATAAGTTTCCACAGTAACAGCTTATTTGTAATGACAGCTTTGCCCTACTGACAAGGTATTCTGGTTAGACACGATACAGCAACCCACCCAGGAACCTTAAAGAGGTTGCCAGACGGATGGAAAACAACCCTACCTTAACACGACCGACTGTTTCGTGTGAGTGAGAGATGTCATGTTTGATGCGGTTTATCAGGAAGGAAGAGCGCATTGTGTAAAAGGAAGCCGGTTAGACAGGCCATCATGACGATGCCTGACGTAGACACCTTGCACGAGACAGCACCCTGTTGGTCGATTGCACCTCAGGTGGATCCTGCCATCTGTCCTCCTCTTCCCTGTTCTTGTGCCAAGGACATTTTGGCAGCTGCCAGACCGACACACTCAACACTGAGTCCACTAATCAATGATAGTAACACCACAAGAAACAGGGATTCAAAACGACCCTAAAAATAGTTCTAGCACAGGAGAAGAAATAGTCCTTTCCCTCTAAAGGGATGTAACAACTCATAACCTAACTTTTTATAACCTGTAAGACTTTGCTTAGAGGTTCCTACTTTTTCTTTCCACTGTGAACATTTTTGATATACGCCATTGAAAAGACAATGCTTCAGAACAAATCATCAACTGCAGTTGTGGGACAGATACTAATGGAATAACTGTAGCTAATATTGATTATTTTGTGTTTACATGTGATGCCCTTTAAAATCTCTACAGCGAAAAACTTAATAGACGCTTGAGTCGCTCCTGAATCAGAAGATGGATAGCGGTTTCTTTCACACTTCTATATAGGGCTGCCAGCTGAAAGTCGATGAGTTCAATCATCCGTTGATGACCCATGACTTGAAGTCGGGCTGTCTTTTTTTTTTTTTCAAGAGGCTTGAACTATAAAGAACGTTGTGCTCTTGTATACAATCTTATCATAAACACCTTTGTTGTAGAATATGATGGCTCCTTTTGACAAGTTAATGTGGTGAAAAGGATCTATTAGTATGCAAATGTGAATAATACTAATTATTAATTAGAATAATAATGAATAACCGGATCGCCAGATGTACAGTCTGATTCCAAATTGTACATTGTGCATAAATATTTGATACACGCTTTTGAACTACATCAAGGGGGTATTTCTTTTACTAAATAACCAGTAAACAACACCAATCTCATTCAGTCTTACTGGTGGCATTGGTGCGAACGTAGATGATCTCGCTCTTGGCTCCGTGGACCTGGTGCTCGTCAGAGGCTGACAGCTGGGTTTTCACCATTATGGCGTACTGCGTCCAGGGCTTCAGTGGCAGGATGAGATGACCCGGTTCAAACTGCTCTTTGTCCCCCTCTGTGGCTCGTCGTGGAGGGTCCACGTCAGCAATCACCCAGCTGTTGGAGCCGCAGGCGTCCTGCCCGTCAAACTCGGTTACGTTCTGAAAAGGTCTTTTGTGCGGAAGAACAATAACAGAATACGGGGGGGAAAAATGGTTATATGCAGGCCTAAATTGTATTTCAGTTGAGGGTGGATAGTGACTTTAAGTTTAATGTGTTACAGCAATTTATTATTGTTTTTATCTGACCAGTTAGAAAAGTTGGTTCAAAGGGAGGTTATTTTTAAGATTTTAGAACATTACATGTTTAGAACATAAGGATGCCACATAAAAAAAAAGGTTAAAACAAATGAGAACCAACGAATAATCTCTTCAAATTAATTCAAGCACAATGTGTTTTACATTTAGTTCAACATGTGACTAGATACATTTGTTGCTATAGTGTTGAATCCAAAATGATTCCTCATTTTACTTCTCAGTCATTTAGGTGTCATGATTTGAAGATGTCGTTTTCAGATGTTTGCATGTTAACTGTTAAAATAGTAAATATGATATTATACAATATGTTATATGACTTCTGTTTTAAATGTGTCAGTGGTGCAGAAAATTACATTACAACTATGCACTTAATCTAACTGATGTCTCTATTCATCTTTTTCTTATCTATTAAGTACTTAAGCAGCTGAAAACTATATTTTTTCTGGCAGAGATTCAAATCTGACTGATGGCTGAAGATTTACTTACGCTTCTTTGTAGAGCACCATGAAGCCAAGCAGGTCTCTGAAGTCTGGAGGCCAGAAGGGTTCCCATTTGACCATTATTTTATCGCTCATGGTTCGAATCTGGGTAAACTTCAACACATGGTTTTCACCTGAGAAAAGACAAGAATCAGTTAAAAAGGTGCAATGTGTAAGATATAGCCATTTTAGTTTAAAACATTCAAAAATTAAACTAAATTAATCAACAGAATGTGAGAAGTTGCAGTGTTGACATTATTTCAAAGATGTATATTGAGTTGCAGAAATATCTACTAAAATGAGCATGGCATGCTAACCGAGTAGCCCCGCCCGTCCCGTCTTGTAATACCACTTGTTCCTCAAGAGGGTGATAGTGAGTCATTATAGCATCCAGTCTGCCCTCAGTCCAGAAAACAAAGTCAATAATACACCCATAGTCCGTGTACGTTTTAATTGTTTAGAAAACGACTCGCAACCACTTCTCGTTCTCCCCGCCGTCAGGACACGGCTTCATCGGGAGTATTGCAGGCGGCAGAGAGACAGATGAACCCTCTGTTAGCAGTTGGCACGTATTCAGCCTGAGGTGCAGAAGACTGTAGATTGATCCCAGGGGACGGCCTCAACTCCTCACTTGATCAATAAATATTCTGTTGATGCCGTTACATAGGTTATACCCAGCTGGACCAGTCTGCTGCGACTTCCGGTGCCAGGGTTTTTAGCGGCTTCATCCGAGCCACTACAGCTGGCAACTGATGCTCGATCCCCCGGAGCGAACTGACGCTTGGTATGAAATATACCTAAGTCCTGGAGCAGCCGCCTACCTCCACCTACTCAATCATGAGAAGTAGATAAAGTCTGACTCTGTGGGCCCTCCTTTAGACCCATTTAAGATAACAGCGCCAGATCTTGGTCCCCTGGTCCTGATTTTAGAAGCAGCGTTCAGCTTTTCTCCTCCACATTTCTGGAACAAGGTCCCTGAAAGCTGCAGGTCTGCTGAGAATCCAGATTGAAGACTTTTCTGTTTGCTGTTGCCTTTAATTGACAAGATTCAAGGATATCAATCAATGTCTGCATCTCACTACTGCATTTTATTTCTTTAACTGCACTGCAACTTTTATTCTATTTTTAGCTTTTTTACTGTTTTTAATGTTTTAAAGTTAATTGTTCTTAAATCTTGTTTTCTTTGAATGGTTTTATGAGATGCACTTTGAATTGCCTTTGTTGAAATGTGCTATACAAATAAACTTGCCTTGCCTTTATGTCAAACAAATCAAGGAAATGTGTCAAAGACATATGAAAGAGATCATCGTGTCATCCCCTGAATCTTTCTCTTAACATGAATTGAACATGTAGTTTAAGATGGAAAGGACAAAAATAGTGTGTTAACATGTGAACATTTATCTGTGCTGTGCTCCATTAGTTGCTCTCAGGAAAAGGTTTGTCAGAAGACGCATGCAAACATAAAAAGGGACAGGAAATGACCATCATAACAACATGACTATTTGCGTCTGTACCAGGGGATACTCTTGTGTTTTCTGTTAACAAAGTAACTCCTGCAGCCGCTGACATGTCGTCAGAGCAGAGGTTCTTACATGAAGCCTGGTCTCCGTTGGTCTTGGAGGCGATGTCGTTCTTGACTTGTCGCTCCTTGGTCCCTGTCACCTCCTCCATTTTGCGGATCTCAGACATGCAGAGTTTGGAGTTGTAGTGGAAAAACATGCGTCCCTGCAGGATGGTGAGCTTGTGTTTGGACCAATCCCAGAGCTGCCGCAGGTTCTGGTTGTCCAGGGCATAGAATGAGTAATTCCTGGAAAAGAACACACAAGATTGCATGAAACGTATTTTTCATGATACATATGATATATAGCTATGGACATTATTGAAAAATAACATCAATAGAAAAGTATTCCAGCATGGTTAGCCTACATTTCTACTGTGTCTAAGTGTAGGCCATTGTGCTACAAGCGCCTTCCACCTCGTCCGAATGAAGCCTCACATATGATTTGTCTAACCAAAAACAGTTACCACAGAAAGACATTTTGAAAAGGTCAGTCCTTCCGCTTTTAACTCATAATTACAGGAGAAGGCTCTGACATGGCGAGGGTGAAATGAGGCTCAAAAGACGGAGTCTCACCCGATTTCCTGTTCCTCTCCACGAATAACACTGAGTTTGCGGAAAAAAGAGAGGGATACAAGGGCGTAGGAACGTCGCACTGACAGGTAGCCAGTGATCTCCTCCAGCTGGCCCAGGCTGGCCTCCAGTTCAGCTGCTATGTTGTCTGCAGAAAACCAAAAGACACGTGCCATGAAGTGACTTCAGATTCTACAGAATGCTTGGTGCAAAAACTGCCAGGCAGCTGGTCTTTTCTTATTTTCCCTTAGGCAGAATGATAATGAATGTGTGTTAAAAATGTAATACAAATGCAAATCATGAAAACCCTTAATTGTTTGTGTTGCATTTATTTGATGTTTTGGGGTTTACATTATTTAAATGTATTGTAAAACACAAACTACTTGAGCTTATCAACTTTCTAAGGGATCCCACAGTTTTAGCATTTTAACTTTCATTTTAAACTTGTTTTATTTAAAATTCATGTAGGCTTATTTGATGTCATCTCGCAGATACTCACTTCCTCCACGCAGGTTGATGACCAGACTCCCATTAAGAACAGTGCAGCCTCTCAAAGCCTGGGCAGCCGTGACAGAGTCCACCGTTTTCAGACCCATACATACTTTGGGACAAAGCCCTGCACAGGGATTGCAGTTGAGCCTATAGAACAAAAGGAAAATCAAATATTTCAAGAAAGTGTTTGAATAATAACAATGTGTGTCGGTACTACAACTTGTAGATCTATTTTGAAGGAGTTTTCCACTTATTTTTATATTTTTTACATTTCATGTCTCTTGAGCTTTTAAATGCTCCACTATGTTCACCAGCTAACCGCTAACTTTTTCCTTTTGGCATGTAATGCTGGGAAGATAGTGTACAGTCTGAATTTAGAGTTTTCTTTGCTGAAACGGCTGCCTGTTGCTGCCGAATGTGCCGATTTAAGAGGTGAGATTAAACCAAAAGAGTAAAGTTGTGGGCCAGACAGCTAAACAATAAGCTGAAAGACGTGAAACTCTCCATAGAGCTGAGGAGAACTATAGTGTCGGATGACAAGTCTTCGAGCAACTCCTTTAGCAAACAAGTAGTGGTGTGATCTGTTCCCAAAACTTTTATTGCTGCTTTAAATTTCTTGGCTTGACTGTACACGCATAACAAAAACACTGAAAATGATGTTTAATTAACTGAAAAAAGGACTGACCCTTCACCTTAACAACAGAGTAACAACCTGGCTTACATAATGCTTTCATTACAGATATATGGTCATAGCTGTGTCAACCATATCAACCCATTTCCTGAAAAGCCATCTGCACCATCCCCACACTCATAATGCGGCGAGTGAAACCTTTGATGAGGTAAAATTCAAAGTACACAGCAACCTCTGCAGTGGAGGTCAGACGATTCTTTTAAGGCCAAGAAGTTTGTGAGCCAAGTCGATAGTTTGGAGTACAGGCCCCACCCCCAGAGTGGAACAATCTTTGACTCTATTAAAGACTGTACCAACTGGATAACTGTTGAACTGAACCTTTAGGTCAACGAAATAATACCTAAATAATTAAATCTGAACATTGAACTCAAAGCACTGAATAGTCCTACCTAAATAAGTACCCATATAAATCTCGAGCTGAACGTCAAACAAACCATAAAATAGGTGAGAACCTTTGTATTTTTTGAAAGGGAGAAGTGAAAGACTTCTCACTGCGACATGAGTTGGAGTTTGTGATGTGATTTACTTCTGTCGGCTTCTTATGCATACAATTAATAAACCTGAAGTGTGATTTGATGGAGTCATATTTTAACTATTATTTTTTTTTTTATAATGGGCAATAAGCTGTTCTGTGGTTTAGAGATAACTTTTGTGGGGAGAAATAAACTGAAAACATACCAGAAATGACATTAATACATCTAGTCTGCTTTCTGCAAAAAGTTAGACCACATATTCTAACTTTCTTTTTTTTAAAGTTTGGAAGACGAGGATTTAGATGACGATGGGCGTTTGCTCTGTGACAATTGTCCCAATTGTGTTGAAGTATTCTTTGCCACTGTCTGGTTTATGAGGTGAAAATGCCCGTTTAGTGACAGTCAAGTTAGCCGGCAGGACAATTATAGAAGAATGTGGCATTTATTTTGTTAAGACCAAATAATGAAAGCTGGTGGCAGCTAAGGTGCCAATGGAACAGATCATCTAATCTACCATGTATACATAAGACATTTAAAAGAGGTAACACAGGCACTTATAAGTGAGATTAATGACAACTTTCAAATAACAAGGATCAAATGCCTAGAACTATAGCAAATGAGTCTTCATTTTGCAAATAAAAGGAGGTTGGGCATTGTTTCTTTATCTGGCTCACAACGCTCCTGATCCTTTTTACTGCTTTAGTGCCACATTTGCACTTTCAGCCTCGACACTCGTAGCGCCTTTGAGTACACGGCTTATCCACAAAGCACTTTCATTTCCACAGCTTAGTTTAAAGCCAGCGATATGGGGGGGAGGAGGGGTGCCAAAGAGATGTGCCATAAAGGGAACAGAAAGGGAGTCGAAGTCGAAAGGCTGAGATAGGAGTGCAGAAGGGTTCACCAAAGGTCAACAGTAGCCCGAAGGTTCAAGTGAGATTGTTGATCACCTGGAAAGAAGTGTGCACATCTGCACATGGAGAGGATCCTTTAATAAAATGTCTTCAAGTTTTACTCTAAAGATGATGACCACAAATGATATTGTTGCAACGTATGCCTGCTAACATATCTATATTACTAAGAGTATCATTAAATGCAATTGTACTGAAAAATTGTTATCTGTATGCAATGTCAGGATATTATTATTACAGCCTTTTTATAAACTAGATGTCCGGCCACCCAACTGATCAGGTGACCCCAGGTTAAAACCTCCTGCGGTTTGAATAAATAAAGAGTTTCATAAAAACATAGAACAAAAACATCATAGACCTAGTAATTATGTTTCGTACCGTGTGTTTTCAATGTTTGATTAAGAGCTGCACAGATTATTGTTAGTTAAGGAGAATCATTATTTCTGCTTGCAAAATGAGCACATCTGGAGATGTATGAATTCCTTTTTGGATTAAAAACAGTGAATGAAAAGTGATAGCACTCTTCTTTCACAACAATGGCTAGGTTGCACTTGAGCAAGGCACTTCACCCTCATCTGCTCCAGTGGAGCTGGATCTGTTCAGAGAGTCCCACTAGAAACCTCTCCGGTGTGAATGTATAGTATGTAACTCTGTGAATGTGAAGCTGCATGTTGTTTGAACAGAGATGAAGACCGTGGCAAATCCTCTGTTGATAAATAAAAGCACACATTCATTTTCCCTGTCATCCCTGTTGTCAGGGACTGTTGGACTATGCTGCTGCTGCAGATACAGTGCCACAGAAGCCACAGAAGTCAAGGCCCTGCACCCCGGGGCACTAGTAGTCAGTCCCGAATAACTCCTTGACTCCCCTGGTGTTTAAATGCCACCTAGTCAACTAGCCAGTCACGTTGAAACAGAAGACGGCAAGTCTTGAAAACTCCAGCTGCGTTTTCAACCTCTGCCCGAGCAGAATGATTAGGGCTGTCTGGAGCGACTCGCAGGCACACCCACACTGATCAACAGCTCTGTCACGGTCAATGAAGGCGTCAAAGAGGGATGCGATAAAGGTCACTGGCAAGTCAACCAGGAGTCTGCTCTGATGTAGCTACAGAGATACACAAACAGGTTGTAAATTATAGATTCAAAGAAAAGGGAAAAAATACTTACTAAAGCTTGCCCACTGCAATGCAGACACCAGCGGTTGGTTTACAACCAATAATTTGTGCAGCGCGTGAGCCAGAAGAGAACGCAGCTGATGGACACGGAGTCAAAGTCAGAAACATAGACGTGCCAGGCTTCCTAATGCGCTGCAGCACTTTGACCTTTCTGTCTGCGGTCTTACAAACAAAAGAGTTGTGTGTTTGCACCCAATCTGAGTACTTTCTGAGATCAGGAGGGCGACCTTCAGTTCATGCACTGTGTGCTACAAACATAGTGACAAGAGCTACATTCAGCCTTTCTTTCTCCCTTTTCGTCTTTCTTTATGTTATTGTTGTTGTTAAAGTTTATATATTCACAGAAAATTACACCATTGTAGGTATTTTTAGGAATGTCACAGAATTAGATGGGATTTTAGGGAACTTTTAGGGAGCATATGCAGGAGTGAATATGTGGGTATTCATGCAGAATATTAAGCAAGCTTAACTGATCACACATTGTTCCATTCGACCACCAAGAGCCCATCAGACCGCCGTGAGTGTTCACTTACGAGGAAGAGTTGACGGTCGTGTAGCCGGAGGGACACTCGGGGATGCAGGCACCGTTGTGGATGACGTACTCGTGGCAGTCGGGGCTCTTGCTGTGCTCCTTCTCTCGCTTGCATTTGTTGTGGAGATCCTGGCAGAAGGCGAAGGAGATGCAGCGCCAGCCCTTGAAGGTGAAGTGGTTTTTGGGGCAGCGCTCCACACAGTCGTTCCCGTGCTGGAGGCCGCGGCAGGCCACGCAGTGACCGGCTGAGTGGGGCTTCAGGCAGCCGCCCAGGCACTGGTCATGGCAGCACTGGTCGTCTTTGGTGCAGGCTCGATGTTTACACTGAACAGGGCACACTGCACGTGAGACAGGGACAACAAAGTTAATGAAGCAACGATTATAGTAAAGGTTATTTAGACAACTTAAAAATGTACAAGCATGCAGGAGTATTTGAGCTGCAGGAAGAGAGACTGGAAACTGAGGCTTATCAGCCTTCAAACACCTACATTAGATTTCAGTTCCCAAAGTGGCAGCTGATTTTAATCCAATGACAATATATCTTAATATTTCCACCTCCACATAAATCTCATATGGTCGGATCACTCCGTCAGCGGGAGAGATATCCCTCCTCACGGCACAAGCCAGCAGCCCAGAGGACCATCTGTCTTTGGCCAACAAGCTTGCTGAATACAGACAGCGGGGATCCTCCAATAGTTAAAAAAAGACAGACACGAACCCAGAGGGCTTGTTGAAAGTGAGACAGAGGGGGAAATATGACATTCGAGTGACACACGTGCAAAATGTCTTTGCTTGGCTTCTTTTTGGTTCTTCATTTCATGAGTAACTAAACTAGTCACTAAAGAGAAACACTTTGCTCATCCTTAAGGTTTCAACTTTGAGAACCACTATGACAGTTATAGATATATCACAACTAAAAATGTAATCTAATAGCATCATATCAAACTGTTTGGATATTGCAAATCACAGTGTCAAAAAAATTATTTGATTAATTGATAGACATACAATTAATTAATAACTGTGCCATTGATTTATCACTCATTAAGCAAAAATAACAAACATCGCTTGAGATTTGTTATTGAATTTAAAATGTAATACTAAACTTTTAGTTGAATAAAACACAGTCGATGAAGTTGTCACTTTGGGTTCTGACGTTTTTTGATGTAATCATTAATAAATTCATCAAAAAAAGCACTAAACTGATAAATGATCCTTAGTTGGAGCCCTGCAGTTGTTGCACAAAACTGTGGCGCAATTTACGATATTCAAATAATCTCACATCATCATGACAATGACACACATTAAATATCCATGCATTGGAAAGCTCAACTCATCTAGTGGTTAATCAAAAAAAACTAATGCACAGGACTGTCTGGCAACATGACCTCCACAAGCTCTTTGTGAGTAGGCAGATGTAAACCCTGACAGAAAGATTCTGTGTCCTGACATTCCCACAAACACAAACTGTGTGTGCATGTAAATCTGCCTGTTACATAACATTAAACACTCATGATTGGTGCGTGTGTGCGCGTGTGTATACGGACCAGAGTTTGTGGGTGTGTTGTGGTCTCAGTGTAGCTATGAGGACAAGTTTGCAAGGATATATGGAGCTTCTCAGAGGTAAACAGAGACTGACCTGCCTGTCGAGATAAGCTTGTCATCCACGAGAGCCACATTAAGACTGTTTGACAGCCGGGGAGATAATCGCCGCTGACGTTAGGGGCAGGTTACAGGTCAGACCGTAAAGTTGTCAGTGTGTGTGTCCTTTATGGGTCCGAGCTAATATCCAGCCACATAAACAAAAACCAAGATGTGAGAATTGGGTGCTGTGCTTCCTTTTACAGGGGACAATTACTCTCATTAGGCTGTTCTCCTATTGTTGAGCATTTGTCCATAACTGCTTGCTTTCATTAGCGTCATGAGGTCAGCCATCAAACGAAAAAAACAACATGGACCCCCTGTCCTCTCGCTCTTCACGAGCTTAGCTCTGTGAATGTGTGTTTGAGGCAGAGAGCAGCGACATGAGAAAGGACATTTGAGGGGGGAAACGAAAGGGGGCATTGTGCAAAAAAACAAATGATATAACAACCTTTTATCTATATCAGCCTGCTAGTCTAAATAATCTACTCAGCAATGGGATTGACCACTGAAGGTGATTTCCACACTGAAAAACTAAAATGTTCTCTTGATACTATGTTTTTCTTCCCTCTCCAAAGTTTATATCAAAAGCTTCCCTTCTATTTTTTCCCTCAAATGCATGCATGTACGCACTCACACGTACGCACTCACACAAACAAAAGCTTCTCCGTCTGCTCACACTGACTCCCGATCCTGCAGCAGGACTCCATGCCGGAGCACGGGCCCAGCATCAGATCCACCCTCAGCCTTAGCCAATGTGTTGGCTAGCTGTAGAAGCAAGCCATTCAAATGGCCTCTCACATCTCCAAGGAAGACAGCAGCATAGTTTAACCCTTTGTGTCCCGCTCTCTTCCCTCCGGCAGCACAGTACAGACTTGAGCCGCTCTGCCCTCTCCGTCTCCTCACGACTACGAATCGACTGCTTTTCTACTAATCTAAAAGCACTAATAATTCCTATTAAATATATAATAATTTTTTTTTTTGCTTGTGCGCTCCAGGAAAATCTCTTTATTCAAAAGTGCTTGTTGAGAGAAACCTGGTGCTTTGAGCAACAAATGGGTTCAAACTCGTGCCGAGACCATCATGTTATGCAAGTGTTGTGCTGAACAACTCGGTGCCCAATGATGCAACTCATTAGCAGTTTTTACAGATGTTAAAATGGTACTGAACATTTTAACAATTAATGCCTGCTTGCTTCTACAAACTCTAATGAATTATAATAAAATGTACGTATTGCAAACACTTTGTTGATTTATGTTTTTTGTTGCCCAATGTCCAGTATATTATGTATGATTAAAATGTTTTTTCTTCTCAGTGGATATGTATTCTTTGTGATAAAAAATCCATTAAATGTTGCAACGGGCAGTTCATTATTATTAATGATGTTGACTATATTTTGGTCAATTCTAGTGTCGAGAAACAACACAGTGCTGTTAAGATATAAAACATTGCATCAAAGCTGAAACAATTAGTTGATTGACTACCAATAAAGCATCTCAGGTGTATTATTTAGCAGAAAGTTCAAATATTTTCTGCCCAATTTGAAAGATTGCTTCTTTTCTCTGTCATTTTAAATGAAATATGTTTGAGTTGTGGCAGGACCAAACAAGAATAACTCTCACAACAATATTATTTATATATTTATTTTTACACTTTTCAATCAGAGTAGATAATAATAATATTAATAATAGATTGTAGTTGCAACAATGCAAATGTTCCATAAACAGAGGCACCAGTGGATGCAGGCTAAAAAAGGGTTAATGTGTCGATTAATTCCAGTGACTTCAAAAAGTTCCACCCGAGAAAACAAACCACTCACTGTCCAAATAATTTGTACAGTTCACTTGGCCGGCAACTAACTTGGCCGTGTCTGCAGAGTTGAAAACAATGCTTGTAGTTGATCCTAAATAAGCGGTATTACTCAAAATCAGACATCATAAGAGGCTTTTATAATATCAACAACAATGACCACACTGAAGGAGATAGACTTGTTTCTTGTGTGCTTGTCAAGAATGTTTTCAAGGTCGACACCCTGAGGACCTTTGAGAGTGGGGCCCCCCCCAAGCCACCTTTCATCTCCCCAGAGTGAGGAGACGCATAGGAGACTGCTTGGGGGAGTTGGT
Organism: Cyclopterus lumpus; assembly: GCF_009769545.1. Classification (NCBI taxonomy): domain Eukaryota; kingdom Metazoa; phylum Chordata; class Actinopteri; order Perciformes; family Cyclopteridae; genus Cyclopterus; species Cyclopterus lumpus. The sequence goes on from NC_046982.1 coordinate 12,696,371, forward strand.
CGTTCTTTCCTTGAAACAGGCACATTTCTAAATAAAGGGCCCAGTTTCTTTATATTCATTTTAGACCCTTCAGCGAGCACCGTTCATGAAGAGCAGAAGTCTTTTCTCAGTGAGTCAATTAGTTATGCTTAGCTTGAGTTTGCTCTTGTCAGCATCTCCGCTACTTATCTTCCATTTGGACAGCGTAAAATCATCTGACAACAATAAATCAATGGGATTTTTGGGAGACAAGTGCTTGGTCGGCAGTTGGACTTATGTCTGTTTACATCGAAGCTACATATTCCTTTTAAAGGTCTTGAGGCAGAATGCGTGTATCGCCTGTTTGAACTCCTTATCCGTATTACTCTGGTTCCTCTGGGACACTGGTCAGGGCCAGTCTGAACTCATGTCATGCGTTTTTTGTGCAAAGTGCAGCAGGATCACATGAAGGCTGGGAAATAATGTTGCAGAAATGCCTGGCTCTTTATCTCATCAGCATAGGTTTCACTGGGGAGGCAGAGCGACACAATGAGATGCTCAATCCTCCAAGCCTGAAACAAACATCAACAACAAGCCAACACAACTCAAGGCCCCTGTGTGATAGAGAATAATACATCCCGTCAGGGCGATGCCAACTTGGAAATGGGAGGTGAAGAAACGGATTTTTGCAGACTGCTGGCCAACGGCGAGCTTCAACAACGTGGGGTGTAGAAAAGGCAGAAAGAATCCACATTGCTTGCAATGAATGACTCATACACTACATAGGCAGTTCCTTGTCTGCAACCACACTGTATGAAGCGTTTTCTGCAAACATCAAAATACACAACAGCAAGTCATTAGTATTGTAATGTAGTTGTTTATATATATATATATATATATATATATATATATATATATATATATATATGAGATCCAAACAGATTTCTGCCTAAAATCCAGAGCCTCCATAAAAGAAATTTGTGGTGAGTTTTTCCAAGTTCCTTTTTTGGCAGTGATGAAACAGCAGCATAATAAGGCATTTTGCGTTGAGATCATATTAGATATTATGCCAACCGGGAATGTGGTGGTGCGCTGGTTGGTAATTAAAATTCCACGGCTATGATGTGTAGTATTTAGTTTCTTATGAAAGAAGGTTTTTGCTGAAAGCCTAGAAGTGAAGAATCCAAACCATAACAAATAAAGTGCTAACAGCGATCTTTCAAAGTTTCCATACTGTTCACAATTTAAAGCAAATTAACAGAATAAAAGAGCAGCAACTTCATTGACTGCTGTTTGCTTCATGTTTCAAATTTGATATCCACTGCTTGGCACTCACTGCTGGTACAGCACAACAGCTGAGTCGATGCTTAGTGATGAGGTCATGCATTAAATATGGACAAAAAGCTAACCAATTTACTAGTATTGTAAATGCATATAGGGGTGTAACTGATGGCTATTTCAGTCTATACAATGTCAAACAAGAGGAAACTAAATGGTAATCTCAAATGTGGGATACAAAAACTAACTTTTACTGCAAAGTTGTCTGCCCGAATCTTTTTCTGGCAGATGATTTTGGAAGTATAAGTAGACCAATTTTTCACCAACTGAATGTGTGCACCATGAAGATACATCAAAGGTGATAGTTTACGTCTTTGAAGTGTATATGTTTGTACATAACCATGGTAACGGCACAAACATCTTACAGTGGATGGTTAATAGTGTTGTCTAAGCAGCCATTACTGCAGTTATAACTGTAAAGTGCCAGAAGAACAGAACATTTTTTTAGATACCAATGGATGGATGTTTGAATCGGAGCCTTGTTGCCTTTGTTCAATTTAAATATAATGAATACCATCATTTCACATCTTTAACATTGTTTTTGTTCTATAACAGAATCAAAATCTCCAAAGCTTTGGTTATACTTGTGCTTGGCAAGTTAAGTATTGCATGCATTATGAAGAAACTAAAGTTGAATATCCTGTAAACAATCGGATTTGGCTGCAAAATACAAATGTAGATTTATAAGACCGCCCATTTCTAAAGCACCTAAAAATCAATTCACAATCATTGTTATATCCTCAGACATGTTAATAATGCTTTTATCAGTGAATGAATGTTGGAAGTCATGTCTGAAAAGCTCTGATTGCGCACGGCGCATGCGCAAAGTTACACAATTTTAGAGCTGCGCGACAAAGTGCCCGGGACCACCTTTGGCTTCACTACCGCGTGTTTAAACCAAGCTTTAGTCTGATTACTGGTCTCTAAACTGATAATGTCCTTAATACAGAGCTGCCTGCTGGTTTCCGCTCGACAAGTGAGGCACAGATGTTATATTGTCCCCACTTTCAAACATGTCTCTGAACAATCAACAAGTAATCAATTATATGGCTCATGACGTTTGAGTCGAGATGTTGACTTTGAAAAGTGTCCTCTAGACAAGGTCATTGGGCAAATGCTACAATAGAGTTTGGGCATTAGACAAGTAGAGTGTAATTACTTATAATTACATATTTATCAGTAAAAAACATTAATTAAAAAAGGTTAAATAGCACTGAATCCATTAGGTGAAAAAAGTTACAATTTCAATTGATAAATCAATGAATTCATTTATCAACAGAAAACACCAAACAATCAAAGTTTCCAGCATCTCAAATGTGGAGGTGTGCTCCTCCTTCTTTTAGATCATTGGTTTGGATAATAATGGATACGTGATTGACAGAAAATGGCAGCTATTTTAATAATTATGTGTTTTCTCATGTAAAAATGAATTAATGATAAATTGACGGATTTAATTGAAAAATAGATATCTTTGTATACAGAATATATCAAGAAACACCAAAAAAAGGAACTGAGATTCACATAGATTGAGCTGTTCTCTCTTCTTTCTTTTTTAATCACAAAAATAAGACATAGTGATCACAAGAACTACATTTACAAGTGATACTTTTAAAATATTTTAATTGATTTAGTCTTGTCTGACCAAGAAAACCAAAGACAAACTATTCAAATCAAAGCAAAGATGTTGTACGTCATAGAAAAAAGGTAAAAAAGAAAAGTCAAGCACTAACCACTTGTCAGCTGGTCTGACTCAGCAGCAGGTTCAGAGATAACTCTGGTAGCAACAGGAAAGGTAAACAATTTCATTAACTGGCCCCGGTCTCCGTTAATAGAACAAAAACACACAAACAACATGGAAAAACACTTGTTGTTTTTAATGTGCCCCTGCCTGTCATCCGAAGGCAGGATATCCAGTTTGCCCGTGACTGGAATAGAAATGATAAAGACTGAGCACTCATTGATGGGCAATTACACTGCCTGCTTTACAGGCAAATGACGCATGTCCACAGCCTTGAATCTTCATTTCCTTCCAGGGCTCAGTGTCAGGTGGAAATAATCACGAGCTCCGTGGTTGACTTTGACTACATTCATAACATCAAAACCATCTAATGTGGCCTTTACGTCATAAATGCAACATCACAACACTCTGTCTTTTTCAATATCAAAATGTTAACACAATGGAAATTGAAGAGGATTACATATCAAATATTAGGAAACAAATAATCACGACACCGGAGTCAAACTAGAAGAAAATGATTTAGGCTGCCGATGAACATTTATTTGATAGACGCTCGTCTAAAGCGACAAAATTAAATCTAATCCAAGCGACTACAGTACAGGTACTGCTCTACGGATGATAAAAAACATTTTGTTTTTGTTTTACTAATGACGCTTGTGTCCTTTTCATGTTTTCATTGGTGTTCAGCAGTGCCGACAACAGATTACGTGGATCTGTTAAGTAAACATGAGCAGTGATACAGACTTAGATTAATCCTCTTAGAGAACTCAACAAATAGTACTCCACCAATTTATAACATTGTGGGACTCAGGATGGAAAGTAAAAAAAATTATAACACAGATTAATATAAAAAATGAGAAACAAAACTAAAAAGCAATGGGACAGTTATGCAAATTGCAAAATACACTAAATAAACTCAATTTTGGTTTCCTTGTACTACGGGAAAAAAACCCTCATTGACCCACAAACTTTGAGGATGAAAGCTGTCGAGATCAAGGACATCCAAGTCCCTGAATTAACTACTTTTCACAAAACACAATTTCAAAGAGCACCATTACATAATGTTTTTCATTTCTCCCAAAAAACAAATTCGAGCCTCGTTCTGACACATTAGTGACATTTTATGCAGTGAGGTGGTATGATATCAAATAATGGTGATATTTTGACGCGCAGCGTACAAAAGAACAAAAGACTTGGCCTGAGTACAACAGATTTTTCCTGACAACACAAAATTACTTTCCCAAATAACAAACGCCTTATTTAACAGAAAGATAACTAAAAAACAAATGATCTGGGCTACAGGCAACTTGTAACTTGTGAGAGAAGATACAAAAATGTAAAAAAACATTTTCCCGTGGGTCTGATGTGAGCGCGTACAGCGGCAAAGAAACGCTTGTCGGCCCAGCTTTAACAAATGCCTGAAATGTCTGGGATTCCATGGGAATGGCTCCAGGAGCTGAACGGCGAGGGTTCGCAGGGTGCAGCTCCACAAGACTGAGTGCCAGAGCAGTTAAGTCAGCTCAAAGGAAAGGACTCATGGTGTGTGTGTGTGTGTGTGTGTGTGTGTGTGTGTGTGTGTGTGTGTGTGTGTGTGTGTGTGTGTGTGTGTGTGTGTGTGTGTGTGTGTGTGTGTGTGTGTGTGTGTGTGTGTGTGTGTGTGTGTGTGTGTGTGTGTGTGTGTGTGTGTATTCTGGATTTAGGCTTGCCGAATAGCACTCTGCATACTGAACCATGAAGAGAGTAGACTGTCAAGGCTGGATCTGACAGATTCCTTTTCTTATTTTCAATACATTTCTATATTCTTTTTGTAATCGCATTGTAATCTACACAATAACACGAGTAGTGGGTCATAACATAGATGGTGTGTATTTCAAGCTATGCCACTTTGCTAATTAAAATATCAGCATAGCAGTTTTCTTTTCTTGCTTGTCTTCTCAAGACCTTTGTACTTCAACCTTTTCAGCCCTGATGTGTTATTATTCTTTAACAATTTTAGCTCGTCTTTGGGTCAAACTTTCCTTCAAATGTTTTACGCTGCAAGCAGCACTTCCGAGTGCCAAGCAATTGTCCGGCTCCAAAGGGACGCTGCGCTATTACGAGTAGTTAAAACTCTCTGCAAAATATTAAGACATTTATCTGATGCAAGCAAACAAATGGAAGACAAATAGCTCACAAACAAGCTGCTGTTTGTTTAGAAGCTTCTGCGCAGTAGAATCAAATATAGAAAGGAAAGGAATTCAAACATGATGCTGGGGTTGTGATGCTTCTTTTGGACAGATAATTCACTTGCGAATAAGAAAATCTATGGCCTTTACCGTGCGAACACGGTGGCCATACGTGCACGTACAGTACATATTATTATTTGGAAAAGGTTCATACCAACTCTACGTGAGACCTCTGAACGGAGGTTGCAGTCCTGTAATAAAATCACAGCAGCCCGTATTGAGGACACAAAATATAGGTAAAGTGAGTTTGTCTTGGCTGGTGGTTTGAGGACACTTTCATTACGTGGGAAAGCCGTTTAGGCTCACCAAGGACATAACATGAGTCAAGATTTTCTATCATCTTTGTTTTGGTTAAAAAACAATGTAATTTACTTTCTGCTGCAGTAAAAAGCAACGAAGTGCAGAAAGCTGCAGATTTAAGCTTTAAAAAAGGTATAATATTAAATATAAGAGGATACTGAATGAATGAGGAGCCATGGCAAAAATAGAAACAGAAGGAATGATTAATGTGATGGGAGAGGGACGAGGCTGGCTTGGCTTTCAAACACAGTTCATGTTTTGAAGGATATGCCGCAGGCTACAAATACAGAAAGCCCACCAACCCTCAACATGTCAGAGAGGCAACGAAGAGGCCTGACATCGTTGGCAGATATACAGGCAAGTCAAGAGTCAGGACAATATAATAAAATTATGTTTTCATGTTTTGTCACACCAGGGGTCACTTCCATCTCAAAATAATAAAGCTTAGTAACAATATCCTCCTATTTCCCCACAGACAGTTTTACTAGCAGCTAAATTTGTCCTCTTTCCTGCCTTGCTGACCCACACGAGTCACCCATCAGTATTTTGGTCTCATAAAAGTGTCTGCCGCTACCGAGGCGACACCCTCTGCCCCTGTGTCCATTCATAACCTCAGAGAGGAAGCAGACCAACAAAGACCGGAAACAATTGGAAAGAACTCCCCATGAACTTCTACGACCACCATTGTTCAGGATGGAAAAGGATCGTGGCGCCAGCGCCGACCGTTTCGTGCGGGAGCTGCGACAAGGTCGGCAAAGAGGAGAGCTGAGGGTCAACAGTGAGGCGGGACTCATCCCCCAAACCCACTCACCCCTCCACACCTTCCTCACCCCCATAGAGACTGGTGACCTCGCTTTTCCTTGCGATACAGCCTGGGTGAATGACTGATGTGTTCTTATCCACGATTACACCACAGTGTTACTCTCCTGTTTCCTGGCAACAAGACTAAACAATAGCCGTCTACCCTCTCCACACACGCACGCCCACGCATGGTTATTCCCGTGCGATTTATAAGCCATGTCTGTGTTCACACGCGCACGCGCACGCGCACGCACACGCACGAGCCAAGAGTAAATTTGGAATATCCATATCAAGAAAGGTCCGGCAGTCAGTCCTCACCTGACCTGGCTGAAATGTGATTCATAGGAATACTCCATTTGTGACAGGCTGCATGAAACCAACAGTGGTCTCCCTCTGCCAACAGGCTGCAGATACAAGCATTCTACAAGTGGAGCAGGCCAAACCAATCAGAAGCTGAGGCTTCTTCTGCTGTCCACCTTATGGGATGTTGCAAACACTGGCAAAAGCTGCTGCGGTGGCCAAGGAGGAGGACCCCACCCCTCTGGGAGAGGGTTGATAATTAAGATCAATTTTAATCCCGAGTGTAAAATACCTGGGAAATGCAGGCTTATTTATATCTCTCTGGGCTTAGTGAAGGCACTGCAAAAAAAGCTGTCACAAACACGATGTATTTGACTGGAAAATAATCAAATCCAGACTTACATTTTAGTGGGAACCCACATCTCCTAAGAAATGCTGTGTACTGAAAATCTCTTAAGAATGTAAATATGAAAAAGAAAACAGCATTGGATTTAATTTCACAAAAAACCAAATGATGTGCAAAATCCTAAAAAGAAACTACTTTTAAGTTCAAATGGCATTTCCCCCAAAATTGAATAAGAAGAAGCCTGTTAGATATGCAAGATTAGGGGCACCCTCGAATGCCTCTGAGTTTTATCGTGCTGAGCATGAACCACGGCAGTTGACCAGTTTCAATCCCCATCTCTCTTTCTCACCTCATTTGGAGACTCTCTAATGAATACATAAAATGCCCCAAAAATTAGGAAAGAAAATATGCTAAATTAAGGATAACTTTGGTGGACAGATGGAAATTCTGTCGGCACAGCTCAGCAGTGGAAAAAGATAATATCCCAACGGGAAGTCCCTGATTTCTTCTTGAGTCACAGTCAGTATTTTCAGCTGCCAGCCCCTTTCAGGACTCAGGCTTGGCTGTCGTCCTATCAGCCAAACAAGCTAATGCCACATGACAGACAGTACCAAAACATAATCAATATCCCATTTTCTTCAAATGAGTCTTGGCAACAAATAGTACTTCATTACAAGTAACTGGAATGGTTTCCTTCATGCCAGCAAGTTTAAACTCAATTAGTAAAAGGCTATAAAGGCCTGTGTTGTTTTGAAACATATCTAATAAATCTGTGTTTATAACAGACTTGATATATTCAAAAACTAGAATTAGGGGTTTCACAACTATTGATTGATGCCAATAACAACAATAGTCCTTGATTTGTTTTGGATTAACATTATAAGGCCCTGAACAAGAAGGTGGACAGTGTTGAGCACACGGTTCCATTTAACTCCATTAGATGTTCGCATTCATGAACATGCTTACACATGTGCAGTCAGCACTCTACTCATGCGGTCCGCATAGACCCTCAAGGACATGGGCTATTGGTCAAAAGGGTTACAGTTCTCGACTTGAGAGCTCTATTTTGCATAAAAAGAGTTAGTAATTTTATCTCTAAAAGGCTATCTTTGCAATAAGATCCAGCATCTATGTTTGTTTATACATGCATGTTATTCTGAGTCTCAACATCAGCAGACGTGAGACCAGAAGAAGACAGATCTATAGAATACAACAAGTTTGGGAAAAGCAGCTTAAACTACCGTAGGTCTATAAAAAGTAATCACCGACTACATCTGAAGAGGACACCGAATGCCCTGCACTCTGCCTTGTGGTTCTAGCTAGAGCTTAACAGATCTTTTCATGCTTTAGTGAAAGTAGGCAAAAAACCACAGGTCTCAGACCACAAGACCACAGGAACTGCCCATGCAGAATACAGACCCATTACTGGAGATCAGGACCCCATTCCTCATACGTGGTTCAACTAAGTCGATCAAATGTCCTATTAGCCAGCTTAAATTAACCCGATGATTGAAGTCAGGCGATCTTGGTTTCTCCAAGGCTGATCCGTGCTCAAACAATCTTGTTAATGAATATTCACAACGCTTTACGCGCATGAGTGTACTCATATGTATGTATGTATGTGTGTATATATATATATACATATATATACACATATATATACACACACACACACACACACACACATACATATAAGAGTATCTAATTGATACGAATTAATAGATACTTATGAGGATATATGTACTGTATGCGCTTATGTATCATGTACTATATATATGTGTATATACATGTATGTGGAGATAACCATAAAGAACTAGGTGTTTGAATATGTGTGTGCGAATCTGTGTGTGGGCTGATCAGTATGTATGTATGTATTATTCACAATCAGAAATGCAATCAATTGAAGCAGTGAAAAGAAATTGTGTTTGATTCTCTCTATTCTTCTCATGAGTCCACCTTAATCATGTTCTACAATATTCTGGAGTCGTGGACGGAGCCCGGCCATTTGGCCTCAACATTTGTTATGAGGCAGGTGGAGTCACAGATCATCTAAGATGTCATGAGTATTGTACAGTACATGGGTATTGTACACTATATGGCTATTGTACAGTACGTGATTAGCCTACAGCAGGCAATTGCGAGGTCCATGACCCCTAATGTCAAAGGCATATGATTGTTTTTATAGCAATGTAATTTGAGGAAAATAATCATAAGTACCTGCACATTAATGCTGTGAAAGCCTTTTCGATTGACAAAATATGCCTTGTTTGGGCCAGAGGGTAATTTGATGGCTTGAGAAAGTCAGTAAATAAATGATTCCTTGTGGGCAGAATCGATAGCGCTCGTATAGGAAGTCATCATGACGTGATAACGGATCTTAGCGATCTTGAAGAACTCTCTCCCTATGAAACGCTAGTCTAACTAATATCACTCCTTCATCAATGTGTTCTGAGGAATGGAGCTGCAAGCTTATCCAGCTAACTTAAGTTAGCCTGCGCTGGAGCCGGTTCAAGTTTTTGGATGTGTTGCTATGAAAAAAACAACAACAAAAAAACGTAGTAATGACTTAAACTTCTTATCCTGAAAAATATCCGTCTTACTCAGTTAGCTAGGTGCGAGGAATGGGGCCCAGGGCTTACCAGTCAACGTTTGGTCTTCTTGATTCATCATCAGATAATGGCACATAATTAGGCAATCATCTCCACCGTTAGATTTATTTTTCACAAAACACTTCCTCTTTCATTCACCACAATTGGGCAAAAGGCCTTCTGGGCCTGTTCTGCAAATGTCTTTAAGGATTTGTGATGACTATGAGCAATCACCTCAAGCCCAGTCATTAGTCGAAAAACTATTTTAAAAAAAACTCTTCAGGGGTAAAGGGCCTGAATAGCAGAATAATGGAGCTTGCTCAGCTCAAAAGAAACTGTTACTGTAGCCGCCACACCAAACAAACATTACCAAGAGCCTGAAAATGCAGACATGTGCAGGAAAACTCCTTCAAAAGAGCTGTTAAACTAATGCATGACGTGTTGCGTAATGGTGCGAGCCAAGGTGTTCAGACAGCACCCATGTGCAACATTCTTCTCAGCACTCAAACTTGAACTCTTTGGCAGTGTGAAATGGGTGGGCTTGTCATTTTACAGTAAAAGCCAGAGCACAGAGGGAACGGCCCATGTCACAGGAGCTGTGCTTACTGGGGACAATGAGAAATGTGCCATGATATCTAACATCTTCTTCACCTCCTCCACACATCATGAACAATAACAACACTACAGTCTATTGAGAGGAAACATTCAAAGAATAACTGGTGAAGTGTTGCATCACATTAGAATACAGTTCAATCTGAATTTACACAGGAGTTGGCTTACTTAAGTAAACTTGAGCAAACAGCCCTGACATTTCAACACTAAAAAAGGGACACAACTCACTGATGGCAAAACAACTTTTAGGCTGCAAGTCATAATTCATTCTGATGAAAACAAAGGACTACTTTTGTTTCAAACACTGACCCTCGTGTTAGACCGGTTGGACGTGTGGCAAAAGCAAAGGGGAGTGGAAATAATGATGTGTTGACGGTAAGCAGCCGAGAAGAACTACACAAGGAGCTGCTACTTGTTACTGGCAATCCTGTGTATGACAATAAAGTGACAAAAAGAAAAAATAATCTAATCCTAAGCGTTAGGTACAGTGTTTTGGAATGGATTTGTTTTAGCATTACAACTACACATATTGTAATGACCAAACTGTGACGAATATGGGACACAACTGAGCACGCTCCATCTATTGATTACGGTCATCTCACAAATTAACTCCCGCTAATCCAAAAATGGGCAAAGAGGTGGATCAGCAGTAGCGCAGAGACAGGACGGGGTGACACAGCAGAGCATAGAATAATATAAAACAGATAAAATGTTCACATTTGACACTGAACCTGCAAAGGTTTTGACTGAAACTAAATTTAAATAAATTATCAAAACTGGTAATTTTACTGTTGTAGCAGTTGGAAGTAACTGTAGTAAAAACAAACCATGAAACAGGAGTCTCATTTATATAGCCTTATACATTTCTAAAAAGAATGCCTTCCGTCCAGCGAGTGATTACTTTCACCATCCTTTCCACTGAATGTTATGAATGTCTAAATGTGTGGGTATGATGGTCCTGGATCAGAGTTACGTAGTATTGTTGTTTGTTTGCATGACCATAAATAATCACAGAGCTCAACGATATTACAAGAAAGTTATAACAAAAGACTGCTTACTTCTTTGACAATGGCTCTGAGTCCAGCAGCGTTCACTGAAGTGTCCGTTGATGGTGGTGGTCTGGCAGGTGGTCTTTCCAATGGCCACCCCCGGACAGACATCTCCACACTCCCTGTCGTTCTTGTTCGCCATAATGTAGTTGTCCTCCACTGAGTCAAGGATCTTAGACCAGTCCAGAGTGGAGAGATAGCAGAGATCTGGGTTCTTCTCAATTCTCACGGCTCCTCGGGTGATGTTCATTAAGCTATGGAGGCCGATCTCTCGCAGCTGGAGCATCTCAAACATCACCAGGGCATAGTTGAAGAATAGGTTGTTGCCTCTGATGACAGTTAGGTTGGGGAAGAGATCACTGAGGGTCTCCATGCCGTAAACTCTGAAGAGCAACAGGTAGTCGGTGACCACTGTGAGTTTGGGGAAACTGATGCCTCGGAAATCCTCGGGCTTGGTCCTGAACATGAGTAAGATCTTCAGGTGGCCTTCGATAACTGTGCAGTTCTCTAGCGTACGGAGGTTGGTCACATTGTTGCGGATGTCCTTGCTTGGACAAACTGAAAAGACATAAAACAAACAGGTTCTTTAGAAACTGAAATACCTACATGTATGACACACAAAACAAATGAAAGCGAGGCTCAAACTATATTATGATGAACGGCTGAGACGTACAGTAAAATATTATGGGTAAAGAGTATTGCAATATGAAATCTTTTGACAAACAAACAATAAAAAGATTTCCCAAAGACAAATTTATCTTGTGCTGTTGGCAGATTCCAACTGCTGAACGTTATGCATGAGGCAACTTGTCTGCTCTGTAAACTGGAAAAACAGGGTTGAGGAAGAGAGAAAAAATAGATCTCTTGATAATTAGAGTGGATATTTTACTAAAAAATATGTAGTTATGTCTCTGACTGTGATGAAGACCAGACGATCTTCGCTGACATTTTGTTTAGCAACCGCATATCTGGCTGTGAGCCACCGTCAAATATGGAGTGCTGTCATCAGAGTGAGGCTGTGCTCATCCTTGGTTACGCAGAGTTGATTTGTGGAGTTGCTTCTGTAACTCAAGACCATAAAAAACACCAGCCAATGCATTACAAATATTTGTCTGGGAGAGGAACTAAAGCACTAATGGTCACATATTGCACAAGTAGTTGATTTGTGGCTTTGTCAGTTCTCACCCAGACACAGGATCCCATTTGATGAGAAATTCCTTTATTATACTTTTGCAAAGATGAGTTACATTTCCACTGCCTGAAACATTAAAAAAATATATACTGTACGACAATGATACAAGAGATTATTGTCGGGTTGCAGATAACCATTATTGATACGCTTAGCCCAATTTGTCTTCTAATTAACAGCTAAGAACTTCCCACTTAATGATATGAAAGAGAAGAACAGCAAATCCAGATGCAGCAAGCCTGTTTGCTTGAAGAAATTACTTGATCAATAATCACATTTTCTTTCAATCAACCTGTTGATTCATAAGCCTCTTGTTTTAGCTCTAGATGAATATCAACTGGAACAACTTTGACCTCCAGTAAAATACAATAAACACCATTCCATCAAGGGGGCTCTGTATGCAGAGAGCAGACAGTAATGAGAATATCTTCTCTGTTCTGAAAAATCAGTCTCACTCGTTAACAGGCTTTGTGTGACATAACACAAGTAATGATGGCCATAAAGACGTTTTCCTTCGCGGGTGCAATGTGGTACATTCCAGGCCCAATTTTTACAGTTCACAAATCATGGCCGCAATTGGAGGTGTGCTGCATATTTTTTTTAATTCTTTTTTTTTTTTTTTTACTAACCGGCCCACCACTGAGTTGGGTGCATCAGGACAACTGGTCAGCCACGTGTGGAAGACGTATAACAGCTAGGCGTGCACATCTTTATGGCAGCAGCTCATTTTACACCTTCTGTTGCATAACAGTACAAGACAACCGGCACACACACACAGAGTCCAAACAACAAGCTCTTCACTCGTGACCTTAACCAGCATGTTCACTCCGCCGCATTTACCTAAAGTTCAGCCGACAAACATGGGGCTTGTTTGAAATACACACAACGGGTCCCAACATGGGTTTAAGCTGCATATTAAAAGCAACTTGGCTTGTTAAAAAGTACATTTCTCCTTTGCAACTGCATTTATATCTGCAGCTCTCTTTGTGGTCTTGGGAGTACAGACAAATTGTAAGCATGAATGGCATCCCACAAACCTGTAATTTCAACACATCGACCTCCAAATGAAACATTTCAGGGCAAACTGACAGTAACTACCAGAGGAGTCTTCAGCAAATGTAGCCTACTGTAGAACAATCAACAAACACATGTTCAAATACAAAGAGCCTCCATCTTTCTCATAAAAGAACACACACACACACTCAAACAAAACAAATTAACAGACCCTAGCAGTGTACAATACGAGGGGACAGTGGTTCTGCAGTCACAGTAAAGTCAACCAGCAGAGTACCGAGTGACCCTGTGGAGAAGGAGAATCATCACAGGGCGGCACGTCCAGGCTCCTATCAGTGTACACTTTCAGCCAGGTCAGTATTTTTAGCACCACATTCCCAATAGAGAATCTAATACACTCCGGCCGTACCGATAGTGGCTCACATTGGAAACAAGAAAATGGCAGCCCTGGTGAGCAAGAGAGGAATTTTAGAGCGGCAGCTGAGAAAGAACTTCTCCATGTGTGAAAGCTTAGTTTACAAACAAAACTTTAACCGAAATACAAACTTTAAAAAACCAAACACTTTTTAGTTCTTCAGTCCATGACGACATAACACAACTCAAGCAAAACCAACCAGGTGCATCCCAGAATTTAAATGCTCTCTGTTTAGTTGAGAAAGCTGAACTGGGAGATATCACAAATGTTACTATGGTGACTAGGCCAGCACTCAACACGTCACCTAATCGGAGCCAGACAAGACTGAAAACACAGCCATGGTGCTCCGAGTCAACAATTAAGAGTCATTAGAGCGACAGATTTGTATTGACCCAAATCTTTCACAGCCTGCACCTCTAAGACAGATGAACGTTTAAGGTTCATTAAAAAAAGGAGCTGTGTGATGGTTTCCCTTAAACCCAAATAAAACGTCAAGACCAACAATTAAATCATCCTACTAACAAGACAAAGCCTATTTGTAGAACACTTTTTAAAACACATAGTAATCAAAGTGCCTTACCTAATGCTGCGTTCACACCAAATATTCGCAACGCTTTTGGTGTATCGAATCAGCATTATTTTGACAGATATTGCAATTGCGATATGAACTGCGATATCAGAGGCAATGATAATGGTGTTTGTCATTACTTCTATTTCATTAAAAAAGACAAAAATAATAATATTTATAATGATTATGGTGGGGATCTCTACTAAAACAAAGTTGATTATTGAAATGTTGATTTTGGCAGATCCCAGTGGACACAAGCGCTGAGCTCCATCACTTTGAGTCATAAAGATCTGCAGCTTCCAGACTCCCTTAAGAAAACCTCTTTTACTGCAGCAGGCTCCGACAGTCCTCCACACTTAGTCCTGGTTTTCCAGTGCCTCCCCAGCAGACTCAGCACGTAGCCGGGCATGGAGCTCTACGCAACCGGCCAAAGCACAGACTGCAGGTTTAGGCGGCAGGTTGCTGACGAAGTTTGAGCTGAAGGAGTTTCTGATTTCTGGTTTTGTCTGTTGCTGGGAATGCAACCGGATGACAAGTATTTAAAAATATCCATCATCACAACAATCTTCTCGCCCATGGTCTTTGAAGATGATATAGGGGGATCAGTTTTACGCTTTAAGAGTCCCTTTCATAACCACTTAACACGATAGCAAAAAGTAAATTGAAGCAAATCACCAAAGTTCATTCTTAACCTTGGGAATAAAAGTTTGACAAAACAATCCCCACGCAAGGCCCACTTGCTTTTGACTGTATCACACAGCCGTCATCAAGTGCTATGGATTAAATCAAAACAACTACTGTCATGTCACCAGATCCATATCAGCTAGATGAATCTGCTGATATATGGTGAATAGTGAGTAAGTGAAAAGCTCGAGGAAAAAGCTACTTAATTAAACCTCGAGTTGGAATTGTTTAGCAAATTCCAATTCAAGCAGCATCAAATTGCATTTTAAACAAAATAAATGTAGACGAACAATACTGTTTAGTTTTTGGTCTCTTCAGTTGATTTGTTGATGAACATGAAAAGATAAAACAACGCACAGTATCCTTTAACTTTTAGGCTGCTTTACATGAACCATAAAATATTTGCGTCTCATTAGAGCTGAAATGTTAAGTCAATTAACCGAAATGTTGTGGACAGAAAAATGATCGTCAAATGTTTCATTTAATACATTTTGAAGGTTTGGACGCTTTTTCTTCCTAAATAAGATGATTTGCTACTTTTCATTGTCTTAATTGATAATCTTGGAGCTTCCTTCTGTGACTCTACTTTTGCAATTTCATGTCACAATTCTGTACAATAACGCAGACAAGATGTTGCAGATAAGACCGGATAATTAAAACCAAGTATAGAAAACGGTGGTAATGATGACATGCTGTCCTCGTAATACATCCAGATAGATACCATTGTGAGTTCCTGATGTAAATAGCGTCTAGGTCACATGATGGCCATAGATTTATGTCAACTATAACTCTGACGCATGAACACAAATACTGTTCATTGCTATACTAAACGGAACCAGTCCTATGCAGTCTGAGCTTTGCGGTCTGTGGCTCAGAGTACAAACCCACAATCCTTTCACTACAGCTGCAAGCATCAACAGGCACAGGCGCTTCTGTTCTTAAGGAAGGAGGTGGATTACCAACAGTAAACTAGACTGATGGCGTATTTAATTATTTGGCCTCAGAGAGAACTGTGGCCTCAATGAGCATGCATGAACACAAGCACTCACTGATTGCAACACTTCCCGTTTCAAGGTTTCGCTGCCCTGTTGTTTTCCAACCCAGGCTCAAACTAACTGCAGATCCACAAAATGCCGAGGTCACCGAGATAAATGTTCACTATTTCACATGTGATGTAATCCACTTTAAGAAGGGTTGTAAAATCTAATCACAAAAACATTCTTTGTCAATTAAGACTCAAACTATTTAGACTACTAAACCGATTTGTTTTTCCTCAAAGAATCACAAAAATGCAACATTTGAAATATTGCGTTTACCAGAGATTTGCTCATTAGTTTCTCTTAAGTCATTAAGCATGAAAGAATAATGAAACACGACGAATCGACTAACAAAATCTTGGTCTTCGAAGAGCAAAATGACCAATTGGGTGACTAATGTAATAAGACGGGGGCAGCCATTATAACAAAACAAAACTCCTGTCCTGAAAGCAGAATCAAAAAGCAAACCAACTTAAATGCTGACCATTGCAATTACAGTTAATTAAGATTTAAGTTTGTCATCTCCTCAACCGCACATGGTTAAATAGAACAGACGTTAAGATTGTGACATTACTACAACTTTCTTTCTCAAGAGTACAGGTTCTCCTAGAGTCTGGCGAACAGGGCCGATGGAAGAGCGGGTTATCAAATGTGCCAACTGTTAGGTAAGGTTGACATGGCAAGTACACACATACTATACAACAGTCCAGGGAATATAATTTAAACAAAGTAATTCAGGCCCTTGTCTTTAAATAGAGTGAAAGAGAAAGCCTATAAAACCACAAAGTTCCCTCTTGGGGTTGTTTGAAGTGGATTCTGTTTGGATGGCTCTGGACCAAAGATCCTTTGGCGATTCAGTTGCCCAAAAGCTGCACTCGGATACAAATTATTCTCGTTGCCAATCAGTAAGGTAATTATTACCTCTGAAGTGCGCGAGCACAATAACATTTCCTCTTAACAGTGTTGAGGGTAAAGATGTGACACAACAAGGCTTCCTTGTCAAATGCCTGTGTGGTCGGAGTGAAACAGTGCAGTTGTGCCAGTTAGTTTACTCAATTTTCAAGTGTTATATCGCTCCAAACGTGAACTTGTCAACCAGAATTAGACCGACATTGTTGAGGGAAACTAATGTAAAGATCATTCCTTTGTATGCATGTGAAACGTACTCATGACGTAGGTTCTTCAGACAGCAGTTTGTAGTGTTTTCGTGAGTGTTTTTGTAGAGCTGGTGGGAGGGGTGACAGTTTCATCACCTTAAAATGTCTCTCCTTATTCGGGAGGCTTAAATCATTTGTATTAAAATACACTATAGCGTCAATAAGAACAAATTAAACTGAAAATAAAACTTTAAAATTGAGTTGACTTCACCTTGGTGAGCTCACAGTGCAACAGACAAGACAACATTCACTCATTATAAAACTATCATGAGAACATACTAAACTACACAAAGTACCATAGTACAAAGGATACGCTAAAAACAATATACTTTAAAGAGTTAGGTGTGAAAATCAGAAATCAAATAACACTAAACATATTAAGGCACCCAAAATACATTAAAAAAGACAACCATAAACTAAAGACATGTAGCTTAAAGTGGCAATGATTTACCATTCAAATCAACTGCTCAATCAAACAGCCTGAGCAGTTAGTGATGTTGAACAATCTACTGAGTTTTTCAAAGATCACTGGGCCTCTTATGTAGTAACATGTACTCTTGAGTCACACAGCTGAGCATCCGTTTGTCTGAAAAATAAATACCCAAACTGGGGCTAACTTCAAGTATGAAATATGCAAATGTAACAAAACATAAAGACACATTTGCAGTTATATGAACAAATTGCCAGCTGATGCTAAATAAATTAGATACATTCAGGCTGCCACTAAATATAAGCTTCCATTATTAAGTGAATTTTTCCATCAAGCTGAGTTGGACTGTTACCAACAAGTAGCTCAGATGGTTTCCTGACTTCGACACTGGTCAGTCCAGCCTTATGAAATCAGCCAGTGTGAGGCCCGGGTTTCACTCTTCCCTTCTGTGGTTCACTCTCAAGTCTGAGCACCAGAGGGGGGACTTGAAGTGCAATAACATAACTTGCTTTTGATTTATGTCTCAAAATTCTTGCTCAAACTGGTTTGATGACATCGCTCCATTCGCCCCTTGCTGAAATCTGATGAAAGGTGAGAGGCTGTGCTTTTATGTCACTGCTTTTCAAAAAGCAAATCAAAAGACACTTTACACTGTACAAAAGGAGGATTATTTACGCGTTACTGTGCTTGTGTCAAGATTATTGTAAGACAACACAAACCATGTAGCAATGTTTGCTCAAACAGAAAAAAAAGAATGGGTTAACATAAAAGCCATTTAGTTGCATTTGCTGTATAATACAATCTCAATTGAAGCATCTATAAAAAGCTTATATGTTTTACTAGTGCAAAGTATTTTGACATGCATTCTCTGTTGTAAAGATTTTAAGAAAAATATTCAGGGTGACAAAATCAGTCTTTTGTATTCATGACACAACAGAACATTAATTGGAAGCTTAATACATAGTAATTGACTATGGTGGAGCTTGCAGTATTTAGATTTGTAAGACAATTTCTTTTTATTATTGTACTATTTTAGCAATAGTTTGAGCGTTATCTTCACAACTCAAAACAAAGTAATAACATATGGACTGAACACAAGCCATTGTTTCTGCCAACTATGCAAAGTCAAGAGTCAAAGAAAACACTTTATTTTTCTACTTCAACAGGTCTGATATTAGCGCTGTTTTTAGACAAAGTTTGATAAGCAAGCCTTGCAACAATAAATCACCAGTAAACTCCATTAAATCCTCTGCTTACTATAAACAATAACATTTCCTATGTCTATGAAACAACGAGCGGGCTGTGTAATGTCACATTTACCAGACTGGTCTCAGCTGTTGGCCTATTTAAAATGCACACAGTAGTGCACAGTAGTTAAAACCAGCATGTGGCCTCACAGGTTTGCTGTACATTTATTTCCTTTAAAGAAATTCCAACAGTGGGAAACATCGAATGTGTGTAATTACTGTGGCGTTTGAGAAATGTGAAAAAGTCTCTGTGTGATCCTAAATGTTGTTCATTCATTCTTATCCCCCAGTGCTTGTTGGCTGGTGAATATAAAGGGATTGTCAGAAGCTGTAAAGGAAGGCTTATTGTTACATTCCAGCACTGACCACAGCAACAAACCAATGCTCTCCCTTTCACACAGACCATTTTTTTTTAATAACAGCCAATTAAATATTCTAAATTCTCAGACTTACTTTACTTTTTGGGGACAAAACATTTTGTTCACAGTTCCTGCAAATAGCCGATAAGTGTTAACCTTTGTCCCCTGCATTGCAGTGACTGTCTACAACACGGCTGTTGCCGTCTACGTGCCTTTATCAAGTCGCCATCACTAACAAAACAAAACAAAATCTGGATGCCAATATTGCAGTGGGGACTAACAGCGAGTCTGCACTTGTTACGAGTTTGTTTAGAGTATTTCTAACCACTACACAAATGTATTTGCACCAACTACTGTTTATAGTTTATATGTGTATAGATAATATGTCACACTTATTGAATTATTAAATGTGATCAATGTTCCCTGTATCTTGGCACAATTAAAGAATGTGTAATGATGTATTGGTATTAATCCCCTCACATTCAATAGACTGAAAATTGCGTAACATCAGGACAAATTATTCTAATTAAAAAGGCAAATCTGTGTCTGCAGTTTATCATGTGTGGATTATTTGCACATGGAATAATTAATATTATCTTCAGTATATACACAAACAATCTTACAGATCAATCAGTCGTTTATTTAGACAGTTCTACACAACAAAAATGCTTGACAGTAAATATGATCCAAAGTGGTAATAAGTGTTACTCACCCTCTCCACTCGCTCGATGACAGCTCATCACAAAGCAGATAGCGGTCAAAACAAAACACAAAGTCCGGAGCCACATAATTGAGTCGGAACCATCCACCACTATTCCGAGTCAAATGCACAATAATCCTGGGCGAGCACAGCGCAGGCCTCGAGGAGAAATACCTTCAGGAAATCGGCTTTGTTTTGCGACGTGGGCCAACAGGTAAACAAAAATAAATAAAAGACATCCCGGAAGATGGGCGGAGGAACGAGTCCAACGTGTTCAGTCAAACACAAGCTAACGCTGCTGCTGCTAAAGTTAGCCACCTCATGCGGAAACATGCACCTTTAACACCCGCCCCCCTCCCCTCCCCTCCCCTCCACCACACACCACGTGCCCTCTTTTGTGTCCTTAATGGGTAAACTGGTCCGGTTGGGTTTGTCTTGTGTCCGGGAGAGAAAACAAAGCAAAACCAGAACTTGTTGTTCCGAGCTGAAGCTAACAGCTAAGCTAAAGCTAGCTGCGCAGCCTCGCTCCACCGCTCCGATGTAAGGCCACAAGTGAGGTTTGAGCTGCTTTACAGCCAACTATCTCACTTATTAAAACTTGTATGAACCCCGCGCGCACCACACAGCTGTAGCGCGTGTTCGTTGATAACAGGAGATAAGTTGCATGCGGGAATATCGCAGTAAAAGCGACCGTTAACTTAATTTAGAGGGATTTTGTAGGAGCCCTTGGCTGCTGACTCGATGGTCGTGGCTGCGTGGCGTCACGTTAGCGCGTCTAAAAAAATACATTAAAAAAAACTAAAAGAAACAACAAAACCCAGGCTCTCCAGCGAGCTTAAAACATCAGAGTCGGTTTATTTCGCTTGTGAAATACGGTGCGTTTGTACTCGTTAACTCCAACGCGACAAACTCCTCTTCAGCCAGCGCAGAGATTTCAGCGAGTTCTCCTCTCTGAAAGGGTGACAGGCGGACTTCGTTCGTTCGGCTCTTCTCTCTTTCTTTCTTTTTTTGCTTTGTGAACAGATCATAAATACTATGTTTGTACGCTCCGAGTTGTGGTCCTGCCGCCACAGTGGAGGCTCGCGCGTGTGTCCCGACGAGAGCAAAGTAGGTGAAATAAAGTTGTGTCGTTATTTCCCCCCGCAGACAGAGGTAGCTTGTACAGTCTCCCAGGTCCTGCAGGATCCTTCTTCCCAGCCTCTCCGCCAGTAAACAAACCGTGCCAGTGAGCCAGATGGGCTTCAGAGGAAATACGGACTGGAGCTTATTGGATTACACAACAAACCTACTGATCCTACTGTCAGGTGGCTACGTGTTAAAAAGCCATTAGTGGACTTCTATCGGGACTTTGTAGTGTCAGAGAAATATGAAGTAGAGAAGGCTGCTGTGGATTTATTGACATACACATTTAAATGACGGTATTGCTACTATAAATATGAATAAACCAGAACTGACAAAATTCATTGGGAGAAAAATGATCGGCAACCATTTTGGAATTTAGGATTTGCTGATTTTCTTCTTTAACCGTGATCAGTGGCACTTTGTGACATGTTATTACCGTTTAATTGATTAATTAAGAAACTAATGGGTATTGAAAATGAACCTGGTTCTAGTCCGAAAATACAACACAGCCTTTAACTACAGTCATATTATATGATTTTGATGATAATAATAATAATAATAATAATAATAATAATAATAATACTTCATTTAATATATATATTTTTTAAGTTAGAAGGCATATTTTCCCATTTTTGACCAATTGAGTTTAAATACAACTACACTTTTCTCCAGTTTAGGCCCAGTGGATGGACTACAAGGGTTTGATTATGAACAGTATACTTATTCATACACAACTACAGGGATTGGCTAGCAGCATGGCTGGCCTGGCTCCCTCCCATCAGGACACATAACCATGTGTAGCAGAGGAAAAAGATCAGTCAGAATTTGTCCACTCTGGACCTTGAACTTAACTCAAGTACCTCTTGCTAACTTTTTGCAGACCTTTCAACCACATCTCCTTGTCTTTCTCAGAGACCAGTTTGCTCTGTAGTCATGGAGATAGCTGTTAGATCCAGTTAGATTTGTTCACATTGCGACATCACAAAGAAGAGTAGATCTAAGTGGCTTATTCAACTATTTTATTACAAAACAATTGTGAATTTATTGTTTTCCTCAGAATAACTCGGCAACATGTTCGCCTGAAAATACCAGTTTTTTTCATGGCAAGTTGCAAAGACATTAAGCATTTCTAAGAAGTACAAATATAGTACTAGTATACAGTGTGCTTTAATGCATACGCGATATGCAGTGTCGAGAAACATGCAAGGTAGTCCAAGTGTTTAAAATACAACAGTTTATCTAGTTAAATGTCCATCATAGTGAGATTGTAGCCAAATAGTGGTGAGATTTTTAAAAAGTTAGTGATGATTACAAATTAACATGATTCTTCTTCAGCACAAACCATACAAAGCAAGGATATGTGAACATAAACATCTTCTTTTTTCACTGATAAATTTACTTTATTTTGTTAATAATTTAAAAAAATACAGTATGCAAATATTTAGTGGACAAAAAATTACAGATAATGTAATTTCATAGTTAGAAAGGTACGGTAAACTCAATACTAACAGTACTGACTTCCTCCATGATCTCAGAAACTGGCTTACAGGTTTTGTAAAGGCCTTTAATGTCGTGGTGAAGTGGTGTTCAACTAGTTTTACCAATATCAAGACAACAAGTCTGCAAATATGTTCTGAGTAGTGTTTGTCCAATAATAAGCACTTAATTTGTCACTATGAGCTCGCTGTATTCTGGAAGTTTTTACGGTAGTTTTGGGTTTGAGTCTTTAGGGTTCTGCATTTATTTATATAAGCACAGTAGTTTGGACTTCAAGGTAATGATATAAAGTTTCCCTGTTTGCATTAAACATTTTAACAAAAAAAGTCCAGGCAATCATGAAACGTCGTAAAATTTCCCCTTCACATTTATCACGTATACACAAATTAATTTGGCTATTTCTTCTAACTTAATTCAAGATCACATGCTTTTGAGGAAAGGACCCAAAACAAAAATCCATCCTTAATTAATCCTTGCAAAGAACTAAGAGTGCCGGATTCCAGTCAGATGTTATACAACTACATGTTCAGAAATGAAGAAGATCCTCGGATAATTTAGGAAGCCGACGGGAAACGTCAAGGAAGGAAATCCTCCTGTGATTCAACCATTGTTTAAAAACAGAACTTGATTCTCCTTTTGATTCCGTGATGTTCTCACACTCAGACGGACTGATTAAGAAAACACATAAAGATTACGTATTTTGAACATGATCTTTTAGAAGTTGAAAATATCTGCGATTGTTCTCGCTGGCATGTTTGTGGGAGCTGCAATAGTGCCACAATGGCATCTCCATCACCACTGCTGATTCACTACCTGTTTACATTCTCCATCAAAGGAAGATAATCATGTCCTGTTGTTTATTGTACTGGAATAGATTTGACTGGAATACAAAAAAAAAAAGCTGCACTTAGCGGGATTTCTGCGGCAGTCGTGACATTTTAATCATCGCTTTTTTGGTGTAGAAATAAATATTTTTCTCTAAAGCAGCAGTGAGTGAACACCAACCGCTTTCTGCTGGTGACGCAGGCATCGATTCAGTGGGATGTAAAACAGGAGAGCAGCTTATTAGTAACTCACCACTTAGTAGTAATCAGAGTTATTTATCAAGAGAGGAAAG